>NC_134486.1:278466640-278539140 GCF_040206685.1 Ascaphus truei | reverse complement strand
ATACCCATATCAGTGTCATGATGACCTTAGGTAACCCACTGAGTGTAATGTCCAGGGGTGTTTTGACCTATAGTAGCCTGCGTTATGCTAGTCAGAGGTAGGTATCCTGACTATACAACCTGGGGGGGTCGATGAGGTCCCAGTGAGGGAGACACTAATAATGGGAGACAGACTTATACCATAAGTTTATATCAGAGGGCTAGATACTGGCAGAAACTGAATGATAAACCTCATTGATGCTGTGCAGAGTGACAAACACAGCAAGGCAGCTACAGTATTGCTGCAAGTGAGGTTCCTCAGGACATATTCATATCGGAGCACTGTCCCTGTATACACTGCTAAACGAGGCTACGAGTGACCATCGGGGCACTTATATCCTATGTATAACTGCATGAACAGACTGCCGCATCAACTCGCGGTGTTAGTAAATCATGCGGAGGCAGTGACTGATCTGCGCGTGCACGTGTATGGAAGGAGCCGACGCGCGCGTTTCGCGAGAGGCTTTCTCAAGTGATACTTACCATTCGCCTTGAGAAAGCCTCTCGCGAAACGCGCGCGTCGGCTCCTTCCATACACGTGCACGCGCAGATCAGTCACTGCCTCCGCATGATTTACTAACACCGCGAGTTGATGCGGCAGTCTGTTCATGCAGTTATACATAGGATATAAGTGCCCCGATGGTCACTCGTAGCCTCGTTTAGCAGTGTATACAGGGACAGTGCTCCGATATGAATATGTCCTGAGGAACCTCACTTGCAGCAATACTGTAGCTGCCTTGCTGTGTTTGTCACTCTGCACAGCATCAATGAGGTTTATCATTCAGTTTCTGCCAGTATCTAGCCCTCTGATATAAACTTATGGTATAAGTCTGTGTCTCCCATTATTAGTGTCTCCCTCACTGGGACCTCATCGACCCCCCCAGGTTGTATAGTCCGGATACCTACCTCTGACTAGCATAACGCAGGCTACTATAGGTCAACACACCCCTGGACATTACACTTAGTGGGTTACCTAAGGTCATCCTGACACTGATATGGGTATACAGACCTACACAGGGGAGCTAAACTGATTGAATATATTACAACTGATATACAAAATGTATTTGCTCTTTATGTATGTTAGTTGCTATAAGCCACATTTACTATTACCTACCAGGATATAGATACCAGCGTTGTGACTTATAGTCTCAGTACATACCCGGACACACCTGGAGTATTCACTCACTACACAGGTCCACATCAGGAATTCTGTGCTAATATGTTACCAGCAGTTTATTAAAACCCTCTGGTACACTTATGAGTCTGATCCGGAGCCAATACGGCTATTTTAATCAGGATCTACCTACCTTCAGTACGTCGTTCTATCAACCATTTTTTAATATATACTGTTATTAATAAAGATTATGTTTTAAACCATTCACTTATCTTCAGAGAGTGAACCTGAGTGCTAAATTGGGTTCTTTCTCTCACCCATCTACTACTGTGATTTATTTGTTGTCAGTTCTACATGTTACTGCCAGATGGTAAAAGTGAATCCCTTTGCACAGGGCTACCAATGAGCTCTGTGTATTGAATTTGCAGGTGTTTAAAAACTAGATAAATGACCTTGTTCGCTGAAGACGTTATCAAATTTGGGCGTGTCATAATTACAATCTCCACAGTATACACAAGGCTTGTTCCGTTATTCTACAGTACATTGTTATCCCTGCACTTGCATCATGTCACGTCAAGTCCTTTACCAAACCACAATGTAGTTACGCATTTCTCATATTTTCTACAATTAATGCTGGAACAGATAAGAAGGCGACTTTAGAAGAGATTTACGACTATATGATTGATTGAAAACTATGAATTCTTCAAATTTTCCCCTTAACCAACATGGCTGGAAGCATTCGATAAGGCAAACATTAACTAATGAGGATGGCTTTTTTCGCACAGCCCCTCCTCTGGGAGAAACCTGTACAAGTGGATATTGGTGTGTGCTCCCAGCTTTTGCCGGCATGTTTGCGCATGTCGACAGCAAAAGAAGAAAGGTCGGGGTTCATCCATTTAAGATTCGTACTTCTCGACCCAAACTGGCTTTCCAATACTATTGCAATAACGGACCGACTGTGACTGAAAACCTGGTGAGCAGCAATCCTTAGCACCTGGCCCCACCTGATTACCTGATTACCTGATTACCTGATTACCAGCTTCAGCAGGCGCCTGTCAACTACGATGCTGATTTCATGAATGAGCCCGGCTGTTACGCACAATGCTGTACACCCCCTGACATTGGGTCATCTCCACCCGGTTGGCAATGTATATAATGAAGATAAATTTAATGCAGACTACATCAGTGACCCCAGCTTGTGCGCACAGTGCACCTCTGACATTGGCTAATCTCCAACCTGTTGGCAAAGTTTATAATGAAGGTAAATATAATGTTCTATACAGTATTTTCTTTCATTCCCCTGGGTCCCTCCAGGCATTTTAAATTAAATCCCGGGTCATCATGCGAAACTTTTGTAATCAACTTATAGTACCTTCCCTTCCAGCAATGCGTCGTCGTGGTAACGTAACATCACATGACCCGGCGCGCAAAGTGTGGTGCTGGATTTTTCCGAGGGGGCGGTTGCAGAGGCCCCGCGCTCGTCCCCAAGGCATTTAAATAAAATGCCGGGGGATCGCGTGAGGCCTCTGCAATTGTAAACTTACCTCGACTCTGCCGGTGTCACGCGTGTCCATGGCTACGACACGTCAAATGAGGCTGCGGGTCACGTGATGACAATGCTTGTACTTTACACATGCGCACTTGAGTGTGACTTGATGGGAACTACCGGAATTTATAGCATAGTTTTTTAATTCCTCCCCCCCATAAACGAAACTTTGAAATCGAGCTTCAAAAGATAAGGATAAAGTTCTATGGAAATCGAATATCGCTTTTTAAAAACATTTTCTTTTTTTACTTTTATACAGTTAGTATTTCTAGCTTCACGCTTTTAAAACTTTGCCACGCTACAGTATTTTGAACAGCACACTATGCACTGTGATTCATAACCTGTAATAAAATTTCACACGGAGATGTTGATTGATTTTATTCCACTTCATGCTTAATGGAAAACATTAAGGGATGCTTTTTTTTTTGTTTGTTTATTTTTTTTAAAACAAATTTAAGATATTTTAAGATTTTGAAAATAACTACATTTGCAAACAGTTGTTTTCTAATCCTTCACGATCATCCGTGTGGTACTGTAAGACACACAAAGCCAAGGACAACGCTTTCGACTGGTTATCAAACCTCCCCAGGCCGATCCAGGACATTCACACAGAGTGACATTATTTCTTTCAAGTGTAATCCTGCACAGTCAACACAGAATTACACAAAATGAAACAATTTACAGAGTTGCACCCTCCCCCACTCCTCCCTCAGTAAGCTGAACAAAAGGCATTCAGATCCTTATCAACACCTCCACTGCCCCAGGCCTTGGTACCTTAAACAAGTACCAAAAAAGTGCCTTTTTGTTTTTGGCTGAAAATTTACTTCCCCACCCCCCCACACTCTCAATAGGACATCAACATGCAAAGACACATCTGTACTAATGTTATAGGTTTTGGCTAATCTGCTTTTTAATTACATGGGATTTTGCTGTGCCAGGGGTTTAGCCGAGTCACCTCAGTCAGTGTAAACAGTGTAATTGAGAGAGGGTGGGGGGGGGGATTAGGACAAAATATTGACAGTTATTATGCACACAATACAACTAGTTTGGACATATCCCCCCATCCTCCCCCCCACCATCCAGAAGTGTTGCATCTGTGAAAGGAAAAAAAAATGGCTGCAGGATTAGTGAATTGAAAGCCTTGACTGGTTAACACTACTGAAAGCCATACAAAAGAATAAACTACAGTATAACTTGGCGTACATTAAACTATAATGAATTTTTAAATAAAATAGGTAATACACACATCTAATACAAATACTATACATATAGTTTTGTATATATAAAATGGAGAGTAAGCGCAGACATAAAATGGTTAATGTTCAATTACCTTTTATAGAAGGCTAACATTTAATCCGGTTATTGTCCATTCCATACTTGCCTGTACTATACTTACTGTAACTATACTTACCTTACTACAGCACAGTACTGTACTTTACTACATGCCGGTGGCATTCCCATTACGCTCTAAAAGGACGGGCAAAAAGCAGCTAATATTGTCTGTATTTGTTGTTTTTTTTTGTACAGTCGTAGTTCCAGAAACTCATTATTCCTTTTTTGGACTTTTTAACAACTTTTCTTATGTGATCCTTCAGCTGATGCCATAAAGTTAGATGGGGTTCAAAGCTGGTGATCTGGAATGGGAGGGGGAAAAAATGGCGGATTAGTTGAACAGATACAGTTTAAAACAATGAGAAAAAGTTAATGTACACTGGAGCACTTACTCCGGTGGCGTCATAACCCAGTTGATACCACCCGCAAGAATATAGGAAGGTAGTTAGTAGAGGCGGTATGTTTAGTGTCATTGTCCTGGAAGAACCAGTGACCACCAGATGGGAAATCATGCCTATTGTATTCAACAATAAGGGTGACTGACTATTTGCTTTTGGAAAAATACCTTGTCCATGATTCCTGGAACAAGAGAAGAAAAAATTGTTAATACTGAACATTAGGGTACAGAATACACTACTGTTGTACTGTACAGTGCATAAGGCTGCAGCATGCGACTTTGTACACTATTATACCCTCAAATATGATGAAGCATCCTGGTACATGTCTAGAGATCGCACCCCACACATGCATCTTCACTGGGTGCTTGGGACACAGCTTCAGAGATAGGTGTCCTTTTTTGTGGAATGCAAAAGTGGTAAATCTCTCAAGAGTTACAGTTGTCTCGTCAGAAAAGATGACATCCTGAAAAGTCTCGCCACTTTCGATCCATGCCCGTGCTTGGTCCACTCTTTTTACCTTGTTGTCATCCATTATCTTTGGATACGCTCTGCTAAGACAAAGAATTTTACACGTACAGTAAAACTACACTTAACCTACAGTACAGTAGTGTATAGTACAACAATTTATCTGTACTGTCCTGACTAAGGCACAGTAATTACAGTATCCACCCTGTTCTTTCACACTGTTCTGTCACTTTGCATACTCCGCATTATACTATACTTTATTACAGTAAGACACTTACTTGACACGTCCATATTTCCATTCCATGTGGCTTCTCATCACCCTGATGCTGCTCTCAGATGCTGTGATATTGTGACTGTTCTCTAGAACAGTCTTGACACTTGCTGCACAGCGCTCATCATTGGACTAACTGATTTCGTCCACCAGACGCATTGCCGTCCTACAGTTTAAAGGAAAAGAGAATAATTTGTTAGGCCCAAAAATAAGTCAAAACAAATACATGACATGCAGTACTGTGTACAGTATTCTAAAATAATTGCAAAGAAAACAAGTAAACAACATTTTTTTGATATGCCAGACGCTTATACTCTGGTGGAGAGGTATTGACACGATAGAGAGGCTTCAATCAAATAAACAGAAAATTATTAGAACAGGTACAAAATATAACAATTACACGGTTGTACTAATTATACTTCCTTATAAGGTTTGTACTTATTACAGGCCTAATAAAACAATACAATACAGTTCATCCTACCTAACAATCCATTGATATAAAACACAGATATTTACAGATTTACAAGTGCACAAGAATTATGATCATAATTACCTTAACTGATGTCTATTGGAATTCCAATAGGTCTCTGAGCTCTCTCCCTCCTTTTCCTCTATAACTAACCAATACTCTGTCTGTGGTTTAAATGTGTTTCTAAACCCATAGCTGAACATATTGGAGATTCTGAATGGTTAAGAAAATATGCTCAAACTAAATTGTGTGTTTCTCTTTGAAGTTGATGGGTATTCCTAGGAATACCTCACCTATCATAGGATTGGAATAACTGGTGGGCAGGTCAACAATTCCCGTAGTTTAACCTATGTGGGCAGCTGTTTCCCCTGGGGTCTAAATGTTAATTCAGGAAACACCAGTCTTGTTTTGAAGTCCCTGATAATAAACATATGTTTATTATCAGGGTGTCAATTACATAAACCTTTTGTTCGCCAATTCTCTCACTTCTTGCATCTCAATGGAATGTGTATCTAGGTGCAAATATCTTACTTCAAAAACAGTTTGTGATTCCTGGACAAAAGCAATTCTCTTGGGTAACATTTGTGTACCCATTCTTTCAGTAGACCAAACATTTCTCCTGTTCAGCATCTGAAATCGACTATCAATTTACAGCTCTCTCTTTTGTCCTTGTTCCTTGTCCTTGTCAACCACATCAGAAAGCAACAAATACTTTTGATCCCATATCGTGACTATATTTTGATAAGGGCCAATTCCAGAGAAAACGCAAAATACATGATATCAGTCATTTGCATGTGGACTCATCACAGATGGTAGATTAACTTAAAAAAGAGCAGACTCCACCCCTGACACGCAGATTTTTGGGAATACACTTAAATATGGCAACAGTAAAGGTGTACTTACCTGCAGAAAAGGGGCCTCATATAAGGAATCTATGCAGGCAAATGTGCCTACAACATCATATATCACAGCAGTACATGTTTCTCTTGGGAAAGCTGATGACCTATATGGAAACAGTACCGTGGGCTCTATTCCACTTAAAGTTTCAAGCCAACCTTCTGTCCAGGTGGAACAAGAACCATCAAGTCCTATCCCAGAGAATACTGCTACTACTAGAAACTCGGCAGTGACATGGTTGTTATCAGAAGCCATTTTAGCAAAGTGTTGGTTGTTAGGCTCGGTCATTTGGATACTCCCAACAATGGATTTAAGCACTTTCGGATGGGGAGCAAACTGCCAAGAAACGTTTGTCTAAGATTGAGGGCAACAGAAGCAGTACTTTCTATGAACCTTCTGGATATACAGTATATCTATATAGATATATATCTATATATATACATCTATATATATAGATATATATCTCAAAATACAAAAGGTGCAAATCAGAGACAACAGGTGGTTGAATATCTAACATCTGTAGGATAAATACGTAGAATAACCTTATAAGAAGCCAGGACGAGATATGATCTATAAAAGAGAAAAATGCCAATACGGTGATGTAAGTTTTATCATATAAATAAAGCGCAAGAAAAGTGGATACTTACAATGTAGCTGAAAATAAACAGGCATGTAAGGATAACATCCATTCTGTGACTGCAGCAGAGAGGCTGGTGATGTCAGGAACTCCTCTCAGGTTACACCCTGTGTTCACAATCACTGAAGTTCCCTTGGTTGAAAGTGAACTACACAGTCCCAATAGCCTTGAATAAGGTTTTGCAGCAAAGGCAGGAGAATAAAATGTCCTTACTTCAGACAGACCGGGAGATCTGTTCAGAGACCCTCACCCTACCGATTTCGTCTGTGAAAGACTTCATCTGGGGTATGTCATGTGATCTAACTGGAAGTCCTAAGTAGGCAATGCTAAGCCATAATTGGCTATGCAAATTTTATTCATGCCTTTCCTCAGGTGTTCCAGTTTTTTGGCAGACAATTTTATTAAAATTTTAAATGTAATAAGAACCTGATATAACATGTAAAAATATGAAAATACATATAATTAATAGGAAAATACAATATATTCCAATTATATGAGAGAAAGAGGGAGAGATCTTCAAAGCTCTTTTGGCCTTCTCATCATGTGCAGGGTCATATGACCCCAAATACACTCTGACAATATTGCAGGAGTTAACTACATAAACCACCAGGCACAAACAAAAAGAGAAGTCACCAACATTTTCAGCTGGGCAGAACTCCATATTCCAGCAACCACAGCAATTTATTAAGCCGGTCACCAGAATGGCCAAGCAATTTCTTAAGCTGAAATATGATCGACCCAGGAGAGTGGTCTCTAAATCAGGAGATTTTCAAACACATTGTTCGCAGATGGGGTTAACCAGTAATGTACCTCATGCCATTTCTTCTTCTCCAGACAGCAGTAGATGGTCTGTCTTTTCACCAATTTCTTCTGATTTTAGAGAACGTTGCAGAAAATCAAAGTTGAGGGTATAAATGACATTCATAGCCCTAGAATGGCCAAAGAGATCCAGGTTCACAGAACTAAAAGAAATATCAGTGGACTTACCCTGACTGCTTCCAATCTCCCTGGGTCTTCTAAAGCAGTGCTCGATCAATCATTCAAACTTACAAATGTTGCACCTTACAGTTTGGAGACTGAAAGGGAGATCCTAAGAAGACCATGATACTTGAGTAGAAAATCTGATACATTGACCAAGACTTGAAAGCCAGTAACATCAATTGGCATGGATTCCGACCATCTTCATTTTCCTGCATGAGGGCCTGTCACTCTTAAGGTCTAAGTGGCAGCACTAGGCATCTTCTTTCAGGATCAGATTGTAAACCAAAAGTATATTAAACAATTCTTTAAAACCAGGGTAAAAGTAAGACCAGGGATCCGTAGATTCAGTCCATCTATGGGATTTAAATCTAGGCAATACTGACACAACCTTTCAAATCTCTGTATTCAATACCAATCAGTTGGTTAACATTGAAAGCTGTATTTCTCATGGAAATAACATCAGCCAAAAGAGTGAGCTAACTGGGAGCACACTCCAGTAAATCACCCTTCAGCATTTTTTTCCAATGTTTAAAGGTTCCAGAACACTGCCATATAAGTAACATTTCTGTTTTCTTTTAATATTTTCTTTGCGCTACAACATTAATCTCCTTTGTGTCCTAAAACATTTTTTCTGGGATAAAGAAATGACATGTTAAAATGGGATTTAGGAACATTTTTCACCAAAGGACTGAACTGTAAACCAACAGATCAAAGGAACAGCTTCTCAGCTGATTTTCGGCGATTTTGTGGGTTGCACAATTCTTTGTTTTTAAATGCAATGGAAAACACTCCTACATTAAAATGTTGCAATGTTCTTTGTCAAGCGGACTAAGCTTGTTAAAAGAGCTATCCACCCTAACTAACCTCCATTTCCAGAGCTGAACTATTTTCATCTTCCCTATTTCCTGAGATATTTATTTTTGATGTGCCTGTTTTTTAAAGATTGAAGTTGCCGTACATTAGGATGCCACAACCGATGTTGCTGCTTCCTATTGGCCCAATATTTGGCAGGCATTTTTTGTTTCCCCTGAAGGAGATTTAAACCCGGTAACTTCACTGGTATGTATCTTGAGTACCCCTGGGGGTTCTTGTTCCATCATTTGTGACAGAGCGAAAACAGCCCGATTGGCTGCTTTTAGCTGATGAAGAATAAGCCCAATAGTATTCCCACATACTGCACGTCTACATCCTTGTTCATGTGTCACAATACATTTTAGGTAGTTTATAGGACGTTTCTGTTTTCCTTCAAGGCTTGACACTTCTCTCTGTACCTTCTTATATCTGCGCTCTATTTGTTTGGTACACAAGATTTGTTCTTTGTCTATAATTCTATGCTGTCCCTAGTTGTCTATACCAAACTCTCATAACTAAAGCCCTGTTCACTAATTGCACCGTTTACATCGATCCATTTCAATCATCATTTACGAGATTGTATTTATCTACAAGGTACATTTGGAAAAAACAGTTTGAGGCATTTCAACAAAAAACTACCTTGTAAGAGTATTTGAAACAAATGTATCCAAATGTAATTTGCAGTCAGGTGTTGCAGTATTACAATGCTGATGAGTGGCAGAGTGAGAAATTGTATCCCCTCTATATTCAAGTTATGATGTCCATTCCCACTGGAGCTAACCTACAGAGGGAAGTGAATTTTTTTTAAATGAACAGTGAAATAGAGCCCTGCTGTGGAGACGTGTGGTTCAATAAACTATTAATACAAGCTTCTGTTGATAAGAAATCTCAAGCAGAATCTCTTGGATGCCTACTGCAGCATCAATATTGTAAATGGCTACCGACTGCATTTTGAATAGAGAGGTATATAGTGTGTGTGTGTGTGTGTGTGTGTGTGTGTGTGTGTGTGTGTGTATATAGATATGTATATAGATGTATATCATCTATCTGAACCCCGTTATAACGCAGTGCTCGGGGGCCACAGAATGAGACCGCGTTATAACTGGGACCGTGATTAAAAAATGGCCGCCGCATTCAGGGGTTCCGCGTCCGCCAGAGGGGGAGTGCTGGGATCACTCTCCAAGCGTTCTCAGACCCGGTGGCGCAGCGGAAACCCAACGCAGGATTTACCCACCTAGCATCTCTCGTCATCTGCTTGGCATCTGGCAGCTATCTCTCCACTTCAGCTGTCAACTTCCGTTTAGTTTAGCGCGAGAGACAGTTTGTGTGTGTGTGTGTGTGTGTGTGGCAACTTTAAATGAGTTAACCTTTGGGTGCTCTGACACGCTGTTTAACCCCTTCGCTTCCAGCGCCATATGTCATCAGCTCTCAGCCTACCTCTTGTGCCAATGTAACGGCTCCAAGCTTCCTGCTTCCCCATAAGGGCCACTCTACCGACGAAGCTGCTCTTTGCCAATCATAATCTTGCTATTCGTGTTACTTCACAGTGCCTAGCAACAGGCAGTGGTCGGTTGTGGCAAAGTGTACAAAGTGTGAGT
Organism: Ascaphus truei; assembly: GCF_040206685.1. Taxonomy (NCBI): domain Eukaryota; kingdom Metazoa; phylum Chordata; class Amphibia; order Anura; family Ascaphidae; genus Ascaphus; species Ascaphus truei. The sequence goes on along the minus strand of NC_134486.1, from coordinate 278,528,542 downwards.
TCGAAGCCAGGAGCGGGTATACCAGTCTTCCAATCAGGAGGGGCGGATGTGACGTCATCCGCAGCTGCGTGACGGGAAGTGCGATATGGCTGAGAGGTGATCACCACAGTAAGTGGTGTTGTGAAGGGGGAAGGCTGCACCGGCTGGGCGCTTAGTGACTGTGCTGGAGTGGGTCTCTGAGCGATATGTTATATTAAGATAGAGGAGGGAGGGATATGTGAGGTCTGTGTCCAGGTTGTGGTATGTGAGTACACAGTGTGACTGCTCTGCTGACTGGCCTGATACCTGAAGGTATACACAAAAATTATTCTAATGCCATACACAGGCGTTTTTTTTTCCTACACACAATAGGATCGTGGTTATATTTAAAATGGGGAGAGAGGGATTGTGGTTATATTTAAAATGGGGAGAGAGGGAGAAAGGAAGATTAAAGTTTGCAAAATAATAAACATTTTTTTAAATGAAAAAAAAAATTGAACCGGGAGACACACTCACCGCGTTATAAGCGGATCCGTGTTGTAGCGAATCGCGCTATAACGGGGTTGATATATATCTATATAGGTATAACATGTATATGTATGTAGAGGTATCTGTACCGTGTTAGCTGAGTTTAATAATAAAAAATGAATAGACGATACCGTTCTGTGGCTAACGAAATGCTTTTATTTGTGCGAGCTTTCGAGATACTCTGATCTCTTATTCCAGCGATGTTACAATAGATAAAGCAAGAAAGGGTTAACTTAAAAACAGTGTATCTTGGAATGTATCATAACAAGCCACCAGAATACTAAGACGTGTTCTACAGACATAAAGAGACAAGCGACAGGGTACCTTTTGGTGGTCACATATGTCATCTTCCTGATTTGGACCTCTGATGAACAGGTCCTCATACTGTTCCATTAAAACTTCAATACGTTCCACCCAACCATCAACCTCAAACTCACCCATTCCCCGGACGAAGTATATTTCCTAGACACCACCATTACTATAAAGAACAACCAAATGCAGACTTCTGTATACCGCAATCCTGCAGACAGAGCCAGCTATTTGAGGGACAACAGCTTCCACCCGAAACGCACTAAGCATGCAACCATCTACAGTCAAGCCATACGAAACAACCAGATATGCTTCAACACAGCAGACAGAAGCCAGCAGATTACAGCCTTGAGATCGGATTTCATAAACCGTGGATATAACCACAGAATTTGTAGACCAGCAAATCCACAAAGCCACCAGAATACCAAGAAGTGATCTCCTTGAATACAGACATAAAGAGACAAGCGACCAGGTACCTTTTGGTGGTCACATATACAGTAACCAACACCTAGAAGCCCTTCACAAGATCGCCAGGGAACTACAACCCATTCTCCAGGAAGATACAAGACTGCAACAGGTCTTCCCTGAAATACCCTTATCATACAGACAACCTCATAATCTCAAGAAAATTATGGGAAGGAGTAAAGTATTCAACAGTACAACTGAATGCGGGACAAGACCATGCCAGGATGCAAAACCTGCGCAATGCTCCACACAGCGGGCACAATACAAATACCGCACAGGAATCTGGAGTACAAAATCAGAGAAAGGTTCACTTGTTCCTCCAGCAATATTGTGTACCTCATCATGCCATGCTATGCCCAGGGGGCTGCTACTACATAGGTTAAACAGGACTGGCGCTAAACAAGAGAATGAATCTGCATCGCCACAGCAACTTACGCGGAACAAGAGACAGTCCTGTAGGCGAACATTTCACTGACTATGGCCATAAGATGAATGATCTGAAGGTGGCCATACTCAAAGGTAATCTTAGAACACCGAAAGAGAGGCGGGCGATTGCATGAATACAAATGTTTTCAACTGTTTGGGACACTTGGCAGTGGCCTAAACCGAGACCGCGGTTTCATGAGTCACTACTGACATGAGAACTCTCTTCCCATGAGTGCTAAAGGCCATGTCTCTACATACTGCGCTATATGAATGCACACGCAGCTGTCTCTTACAGATACAAATACATAATGTAATTCCATCCCTATATACCAATAGGGACCACATAGTATCTACACACACTAATAGTAATGCAACACCACCATACATTTCTACCCCTACCCACACCCTTGGTATACACTCCAACTCCACACACACCTTTTGTAAAGCGCTGTATACATTGTGGACGATTTATAAATTTATATTTACACACATACATACATATACACACACACATACTCTTACATCACGAACATTCAGGGACCATTTAACACCTTGTCATAAATTGCATACTGCACAGGGGGGAGGGATAGGCTCTATTGACAGATACATTCCAAGAAACACTGTTTTTAAGTAAACTCATTTTTGCTTCATCCATTGTAACACTGCCGAAAGAAGAGATCAGTGTATCTCGAAAGCTTGCACAAATAAAAGCATTTAGTTAGCCACAGAACGGTATAGTCTATTCGTTTTTGATATATGTATGTGTGTATTCCCATTGCAAGACAAACTCATACTTCTGTATTCTAGTATTTTACACTGTGTGAAACAATGGAACAGCACAAGCAGGAACTAATTCTGGTGTAGGAAAAGCTTAAAACGTACGTTATATATGCACTCACTTTTATTGATATAGAAACAAAGGCACATCAAGATGAATCCTTCTGCTCTTTCTGATCCGTCATGGTAGCCATTCTCGTGTGTGTGTGTGTGTGTGTGTGTGTGTGTGTGTGTGTGTGTGTGTGTGTCCTTTCCTTCCTGTACACCAACCACAGTCTACTTGGTGATGTGACTGAATTATGTCACTGTCAGGAGGCACGTTCAGTGCTGCAACTGCTCTACTGGCTCTACAGATTTTGCTAAAGTATCTCGCTTTGTCAGGAGTTTGGCTGAACCAGTATGTGCATATGTCTGCATCCTTGGAGAAAGGGACTTGCTCAAGGAGAGTGAGAACGACTTCAATCATTGGTATATCTGCAGGTGGATGGGGATTCCCTTTGATCTGCCTTTTATCTACTAAAGTGTGGGTGCATAAATACTCCATAATATTTTCGTATAGTAAAGGGTACAACGATGGAATTTGTTCTTGCTTGCGCTCTTGTTCCATACAATGCAGAATTCATCTGTTGCCATATGCTTTCCAATGTGTTCTAATTAAAACATTCAGTAGTTGGGGTCTTCCATTCCTTCTGCTAAGTTGCGACAAAAATTTGAGTACCTCTGACAGCAAAACATACATTTTGGGGTAAAGGAGACTAGTTCAGGTTTTTATATATTATTTACTCTTGGGACCAATTATGATAATTCACAGTACATCAGATCCAATGTAAGTTCTGTTTTAAATCAGCAAGAGCCAACGTGTTTTATCACAACATGAATATTGGCCCAAATATATATACTTGTATAAACGACCTTTTTTGGATTTACATGGGCTAACCTGCCTTTTCTCCCAACAGAGTCCCTCCCTAGAGTGTATTAGATCAAGGATGGGGTATATAAGGGATGTGGGGGACTACAAATAGGGTCGCTGAATGAATACACCCTTTTTTCCACCCAAAAGAAAGGGAAACCTCCATAGTCCATCCATTGTGGTGAGAATGCGCAACGCTCATAATCCTGAGGATTTTTCCCATGGAATGCCAGATCTGGGACTACACAGACCTGGTGACATTAACTTTTTGCCCTCTGTTCAATAAATTCAATTTTTAGTTGTTTGACATTGTTGACTTAGTTAACCCAGTGGTTGGTGACTTTCTCCAGTAATCCTAACCACTACCCACATCAGAGACTTCCCTAGTCTGCCAGCCAAGTAATGAGCGAACCCCAGTAATCTTGCTGAGCTGCTTTGACCAATGCACCTCCGTTCTAAAGGCTACGTATGTATGTGTTAAATGGGGCTTCAACATATTTTTCTAAAAGGCATATTGTCTCTTAACGGATTTATATCACAGTTTAATTTAAATATATATATATATTTTTAGTGCAATTCTCCTCTTGCCTCCCAATAATATAGGAAATCATGACTCCATTCCCTGAACTGTAGTAAATGTCTCTTTGTTTTGTTTGATGGATTGACACTTTTTTGTGTGTATGTCTCCAATTGTGAGAGAAAATCTAAAAAAATAAATAAAAATAAGTTGTCCTTGAATCATAGTTACGTAGTAGATAAGGTTGAAAAAAAACAAATGGGGAAAGGGAGAAAGTCCGCATCCGCCTATGATTCAAGGACAACTTATGCACCAGATCACCTGATTCTCCACATTGTTTTGGACACAATGGGGAGTATCCTGGGACAAATCTGGATAATTTTAGTGGAGTGAGATCCCATCTCATTAACACTTTATATGCATTCTCCCTAAACGTGGTGCAGATTGACCTTTTGGCTGCCGAGCCAAAAATCTCATCCCACTTTTCATTCACCTTCCAGTACCTCTCCTAGGTTTGATTCCCATTAGGACATATAGCTAAGCTTTTGGGCATAGTTGGGACCCGAACAGGTGACCCCTTATACATTTGCGATGAAAGTCCATTTGTATCTGTTTCCAATAAACAGAACTTTTCAAAGTTTGTCAATGGGGCACGGGAAGAATGTTTGTTATAGAATGCTCTGATCTGGAGGTATCTATAGAATTCCAAATGGGGGATATTTGTTTTCTAATTTGCTCAAATGTTTTGATACTTGTGTTTCCCTCCAGATCTCTAAGTCTTGTGAATCCCTTCTGTTTCCATATGGCAAAATCTGTACTATTCAGGCCTGGGGCAAACTCCAGATTACCCCATAGCCATTAATAAATTTCTGGTTATCAGGAAGCATTTAAATGTATAGGCCTCTCAGATTGTCCCAAGAGTTGGCCATCGATTATAGCAGTTATTTGATGTTTCTAAACACCGATTTTGGGGACCAAATCAGGTTGTCCAACTCTAAAGGAGAGCAGACTTGTTTTCTAACTCCACCCACCTCTTCCGGTTGGGATCTACTTGCCATTGAGAAATTTGACATTGTACCGCTTTGTAATAGGACAACAAACAAGGTACCGCCAGCCCCACCGACATTGTAGTTCTCTTTAGGATTTTCCCTTTTACTCTCGGTAAAGAATGCGAGGAAGTAGATTCATTTTAACACACTAGATTTTGCCAATCCATGAAATATTGTAAGTAGACCATACTATCAAAGTCTGAAAAAGTTTGGGGAAATTAGCCCTATAAAGGAATTTATATTTATTTGTGATGTGTATTCCCAAGTATTTAATATAATTTTATTGCCATTTAAAAGTGACATTAATGGCTATCAGTTTCTCCATCTCTTTTGGTAAATGTATGCTTAGGGCTTACGATTTTGTTTGGTTAATTTTAAAGCTTTTGAAATTCAATTGAACTTCCCCAAGTGATCGAATAGGTTGGGCAGGGAGGTGAAAGGTCTAGATACAGTCAAGAAAATGTCTGCATTTAGAGCTACTTTGAGTCTGTTTGTTAATTTGTATTCCAGATATATCTGGGTTGTTCCGAATTTGTGCTGCCAGTAGTTCCATGCTTAGGGTAAACAGCAGAGGTGAGAGTGGACATCCCTGTCGCATACAGCTTTTCATTTTGAAGGACTCCAAAGGGAAACCCTGATGTATTACTCTTGCTTCCGGGCTGGAATATACAGTAGTGCCAAGATTGCTTTCAAAATTCAACCCCCGAAACAAAATGTCCCGAGTGTGGCCTTTAGAAATGGCCAGTCCATCCTGTTGAAGACTTTTTCTGTGTCTAGACTCAACACCATAACTTGTATCTTTTTTTGTATTGGCTATCTCTATCAGATCAATAATTTGACTAATATTATCAGGTGCTAGCCTGTCTTTGATAAAAACTGACTTGATCTGGTTGTATTAGTCTAGGCAGGATATGGCTTAATGGGTTGGCCAACATTTTAGCATAAATTTTAATATCCGAGTTTATCAGGGATATGGGCCTGTAACTTTTTATAGTCCAATGGTTCTTTTCCTTTTTTGTAGCTTAGTGATATCAAAGCCTGAAGCATCTGATCCGGAAATGAATCACCTGCCAGCACCACATTAAACATCCGGAAAAGATAGGGGGCAAGAGTGTACTAAATTTCTTGTAGTATAAATTAGAAAACCACCTGGGCCCGGGGCCTGCGATGGTTTCAGATGTTTGATGACCTGTAACAACTCATCCATTGTAAAACCTTCCGTTAATCCCTCACTTTTCCCCCTACTCAACCTCGGCAGTTTTGAATCTGCTAGGAAGTCCAGTAAGGCCTGTTTCGTGTTACCGTTGTGATTAACTTTTTCACCATTGTACAAATTTTCAGAAAACTTTTTAAATTCCTCTACAATTAGTTTAGGATTGGGAACGGGCCTGAAGAAGGGGTTCCACACCCCGAAACGTTGCTGCCCCCCATTCCTTTGTACTTTTATGTTTGCCTCACCCCATCCCTTTCCTCTCCCTTCCACTTTATTGTATGTTTAGTTTCACACTCACTTTGTGTTTTTCATTAAAAGATTTTTTGCTTACCTATCCCCTTACCGTCTTTTGTGTGCTGGGAACATTCATTTTTTTGTATTGTAGTAGGGAGGAATTAGGGTCCTCCCTGTTCCACATTGCACTTACTATTCCATACGCCCTTTTGAGTGCCATTTATATTTTTGTTGTTCATGACTATCTTTTTGTTTCTCTCCCTTTTTCTCCCTGTAGCTATGCGAATCATGGAGCCCATGAGGGTTGCCTTGTGGGCTTCACATTATGTTGTTTGGGAATCCATGCTGCCCTTATTTAATCTAAAAAATTGTTCAATGTCATTGGTGACTGTCTGGAACTCGTCAGGGATTTTAATGATTTGATTCATTTAGTTTCCTGTTTGCTCCAGGTCTGTCCAGGTCAATCTGAGAGCACCTTAGCTGAATTGGTGCATGATCTGACCATGAAATATCATGGATCCCAGCATTGGAGATCTTCGGGACCAGTCTGCTTGATATAAGGAAGTAATCAATTCTGCTATAACTGGAGTGGGGTTATGAGAAGAATGTATAGTACCTTGCATTAGGATGTAGTTTCCTCCAGTAGTCTACTAACTGATTTTTCCTTCAGGTCTTTGAGGAAGGTAGCTGGACTCTTTTTCCTCTTGTTTCCAGATTGGCCCGATCTACTGTATCTGCTCTTGCATTCAGGACCATATTGAAGTCGTCTGCTAGTATAATGTGTCCCTTTACCATATGGCCCAACGCCGTAAAGAACGATTGTGGATTGTGCCTACTAGTCAAAAACCTACCCTCCTTATCCTTTCTAACCTATTCCACTGCAAAGGTGCAACTATTGTGAAACAGCCCACCACTCCTCTTTTTGTAGTTAGCTGATGATAGATAAAATTGCCTAAACTATTTATCAAAGTACTTAGGAAATCTTGTTTTACACAGGCGGCACACTTTATTTGAGTACGGCTCATTCCACAAGCCGGGATATGTCCCGGCTTGCGAGCCGCACTCCCTCAGCGTGTGATGCGCGGTCACGCGTCATCGGGTGCCTGTGCCGCCTGTACGCGTGCCCAGGGCTCCCCGAGGGAGCCCTGGTGTCGCGCGGATGTGAGGACGGCGGCGGGACGTTCCGGGGGGACCCGGCGGACCCGGTGAGGAGAGGGGGAAGCCCCGATCGGCGGGCCTCTCCTCCGAGGCTTCGGCGCGCGCCCGGCACTCTCCGGCGCGCGCCAGGTTACGGCTGCGGCCGAGAACGGGCAAATGCTCGAATAAACTCGGCCGCAGCAGTACTAAAGTGTGTTAATTGAAGTAGTATGATGCCTGCACTTTTCCTCTTATAGTCTACCATTGCTATACGTCTTTTACCTGGGCAGTTCAGACCCTTAAACGTTATGAGAAATTATGTTTACCGCCATTTGCACTGTAGTGACCCAACTCTGCCGGACTCTGAATTACAACTAAGGCCGCACAGGGAGTTTCCCACCCAGCAGGGATAGGACAATCTATTCAAGGGTATGTCAACTTTCTGTAAGGGAAGGTAGGACGAAACTTGGGATCTTGGACAACTCCCAGTACCAAAAAGCCAGGGGTCTTGGTTGGCAAAATGGTTAGGACCCCACGTCCTTCAAAATGTGGTTCATATGAATAACCGGGGCAGCCTCACTCCTCCTCCGCTCCCTGCTCATTTGCGAAAACTTATGAAAACAACACAGAACTGCAATTAAGACACCCAAACAGCAGATATAATACATCTTGTATCTTTTGACAGAATATTTTGGATCCATGGTATCACCGCCGGTAGGACTTTTTATCTTGCTACTGAATCTGGTGACTACAGTACCTGGAGCAAATCCCCCTCCACCTTGTTACGTAGGTTTAGACATGTCCTCTTCAGTGAAGTCTTTAATTCCCTTGAAAGCGTTTTACTCTCCTATTTTGCAATACCCTGGATTGAGTAGTCACTACTTAAACTATGACTAGGATTTGTAGCTCCTATGTTACTGTAACGCTTTACTGACTATTGTTCCTATCTTCCCTTGTATGTATTGGCTCACACCTGTAACCTCAGAGTCACCCTCCATCTTAGGTTCATCAATTCTCCGGTACCTACCAATGATTCCAACTAGATTACTAACATGGCTTATTTAATTTCAGCTTCAATCTGTATATTTAACGCTTAGTAAATGGAAAAGGAGAGAGCAGAAAGAAGAGACAAAAAAAGATAACCAGTGGCTTTTAACTTACATCCTCCTGACCAAACTTGTATCACTTTAATACTTGTGTGTACCCCCTTCTGGTAAGCCTCAGCCAATCTGTAGGTCTCTATTGCGGGTCCCATTCCCTCTAAATGTCTTTTGATTGGGGGCTCGATCAACTGGGGTGTCCCCCTATCTCCTGTCTCTAATGCCGTGGCTTCCTGCTGGCAGTATGGGGCTATCGCCCAAACGGCATGGCTCCTCTGAGGGCAAACCTTGTATATGTGGCAGGATTTCTCGATCACCTGTGTAGTCTTGTTTCTCCCACCGAGATGGACCCGCAACTTACCCCACAGGCCATCTCCCCACTAGGTCAGCACTGAGCAGGCATGTACTCACCCCCTCCAACTGCTCACGGCTCTTACCGCTCGGGACCTCCAGTATGTCATACTTCGGGAATCCAAATTGCTGCCGCTGGTCACTCAAGGGACAGCCCAGCTGCTTTTCCGGCCCTTACCACCCCTTCCCTACCTCTTATGATCAACCGCCCCCCTTCCTCCACAAACACGGTTTTCCTCGGGCCCACCATGTCCGCTCTGCCACCGGGGATCCTTCTGTGCATGGCATCTTCTTCGCTGCCTCTCCAAGCTGCTCCTCCATCTGTACGCTTCCTCTGTTTCCGATTGCCAGCTTCTCAGTAGGGAGGACCCGGGCTGGTTTCTAAGTTGAATGCTGACTCCTTCAGGGTTTCCTCAGGAAAGGTGTAGTGTCACTTTAAACTTTTAACCAAGTAGAGCCATAATGGGACGGTAACCCTTTAAAGTCTTGAATGCTTTTCACTGCTTTCAATTAACTTCTCTGTCCTTCCTGCCATGTGCAGAGCTCGTCACTATCTTCCAGGCAGGATCGGGTAAAGACACCTATTCAGAAGCGTGGTGAGTGAGCTCTGGTTTTAGGCCCAGCTTCTCCAGGAAGGTTTCCCCTTCGAGCTCCATCATAGCAAAGGCTTTGCCACCTTTAATAACAAGTAGTCCAAACGGGAATATCCACCTATAGCGAACTCCCTTGTCTCTATTTCATCTGTCCTGTTGCCAATGCCATTTATATCTCTCCATAACCATTTCTGATTGGAAGATACTGGTGACTAGGACTCTGTCCCTTTCTGTCCTGGCCCCACTATTAAGTAATGGAGGAATTTTGATTGCCACTGAGGAGGAGCGCGGGCGGGGCACCTCCTGGCCCACGTGACCTGCCGAGTCCTGATCGGCGAACAAGAGGTAAGTCTGGGTGTCCTGGTGTCTCGCTCTGCTGGAGTGCAGGCAAGGAAGATGACCGCACCACCCACTCACTGCTCCCACGTTTACCCCTGCGTACCAGGCAGCATCGGCCATCTTGTGGCAGAGGCCAGCTGGTTTGCGACTCAGATGGGTGCCCCCGTGTCACCTCCACCAGCTGACGGCAATCCTCTACAACCGGAGAGTTCCCCTGACACTGCCCCTCAATCCCGTGGCGGGCCCGATCTCCCAGAAGGAAGCGATCTCCTCCGCTCCAGCTCCACTGCCACAGATCCCCGGGGACAAAAAGGCCATCTCGTCCTCCACCCCAGGCCCTGCATGGCCCCAACAAGCCAGTAGTTTTTTATTTATATTTGGGGGGGCAGTGGGAGCCGAACCGAACCAGTATTCACCTCACCAGGAGGAGGAGAAGCAGATCCGTTGTAGGGGCTCCCTATGCTCCGCTCTTCCTTCTGTGCAGTCCTGCCCGCCACCCCAGATTCAGGGGCACAGATCTCTGTGGTCTGGGGGTCTCCAAAAGCCCCTCAGAGTGCTAGCATTGGCTCCAGGGGAGGGGGTGGGGATGTAACGGGTATTTTGAGTGGTGTTTTTTTACCTTGGACGTTTTTTTAATTGTACTCTTCAACCTTTCTAGACTGAGCCGAGCTGGTGTGCGACTTATCTTATCTATGTCCAGGCCACACACCCCTATCCTGTTTTAAGAAATGGTTCTGCATTTTTTGTAACTGTTCTTGTAATCCTTTTTCTGTAATCTATGCAGTGTATTTTTTTTATATATTAGACAATTCTTTAATAAGTAATGCTTTGGGGCTCTGAATCACCTGTTGCATACTTTGTAGAAAGTATTTAAATTTTCGGACACATTTTGCTACAACAGATTTTTGTGTGTTAAGTGCATAGTTTTTTTCTGAAATAACCAAGGAGACCATGGCAGATATATATTAATGACACATTTTGCATATTTCTTCGGTGATTGCAGTGGATAGACGTGATTCCAATTGAGTAATTTGTTAATATTAACTCATTGAAAGTAGCTTGCGTAGGAGAAAGGTGAGTTTACTTGTTTTGTAGTGTCTTTTTTTTTGTTGTTATTTTGCGGCTTTAGTTATAGTTATACTTTGTTGCGGTTTTTATGTTTATTCTACAGGTTATATAATGATCTTTGTGCTTGGTCTTATGGAAGCAACATGTATTTTTCTATAACTTTTTAAAGTAGTTGTATAAGACATTTTTACTATAGTTGCACACCTCGGGGATCGGTACTCCTATTGGTTGTTGAGGGTCGCTCCGATTTGGTTTAGTCCCTACAGCACCTACCGTCATTACACAGGCTGGGGGGATACACCGGTGCGGTCTATTAGCAGTCAATACAGGTCCTATTTAGGAGGTGTATGCTCAACACTCACTCTTTGATAAAGTGCCTTACGCAAGAAACACTTAAGAACTACTGCTGTTGTTTGTACATGGGCTTAATGCCGAATAAATAGTTTATTTTTGTCTGCCTCCAGCCTTCAATTTTTTGCAGTGCTGGACCCGATTATTTTTCAATTTTTCTAAAGTAGCCGTACAGTATATATTAACCCTGGTTGCATATCTAAGTCACATGCACACTTGTGTGCGGTTTGTGACAGATGGTATATGGGGATGGTTTGATTTGCGGGACCTTTGCGAAGGTCAAAAGTGGGCCAGCTAGAGAGCTGTGTATTAACCCCTGTCCCTGCAGGTCACATACTCACAGGTGTGCCATATGTGGCTATAATGGTCACTCAAAATAAATCTGACTTTTTGTCCAGTGTATTCTATAAAGGATAAAACATTGTAACATTATCTCGTATAGTAGTCGGTTACTATTGTATGTATGGAAAGGTAATGTGTTGCCGTGTTGTATACCTTTTTGTATGTTATACATTTCTGCACTCAGTTGACAATAAGATTGTTTGAACTAAAGAATATGCGAACTTACTTTTAAAAGCATTCATTCGGATTTCATTTTTTTGCTGATCTGCTGGGAGAGCAGCCTGATTTATGTTGCTCATTTTATATCTTTTTGATGTTTTCTAAAATAAAAATTTCTAAACCACACGTGTCTCCTGGAGGATAACTACTCAAATCTTCTCTCCAGAAGACCCTGGTTTCTGCCATTTATATACCTTTTTATTGTCCTTGCATAATCAGAAGGATAAAATGGCAAGCCAATTAATAAAGAGAGTCTAGTTATCGATTTATGAGTCCATGTTAACCCACCTATTTGGTCATGCCAGGAACTGTGGAGAAAGAGATGAGGTCTGGAAGGTCCTTCCCCGGGAGACCTCGGATGCAGTAAAGGTATAAACCTTCCTTTTGGGAGTAGTCAGAGATGTGTTGCTATAAAGGTTCTCAGATTAGACCAACTTGAACAAATGAAACTAATAAAAAGTATACATTTACTAAATTACAAATGGGTAATTAATGCCTTAAAAATAAGAAGTGGAAGTATAAATATATTTTATCTGTCATTGTTTTCACTTGCAGTCAGTGGGGGAAAGGGGGGGGGGGAAGAATCCTGCTCAGCTCAAAATAGACTTTCTAGGGAGGTGCTATCAGGGTGAAACTTAGCGTATAGGAGGAGAGAGAAAGAACCCTATGTGATGCACTCAGCCCTACTAATAAAAATAATAATAATAAACTTTTATTTATTTATTGAAAAATGCAAACATAACAAATATATTAAAACCTAACAAGTGTACTGTGCAGTTCTAATGTGCATTCACTCTGAATGACCAGATAGTGTCATAACTCGTGTGATGCACAGTAGATGCAAAAGGCTGTAGATTCTAACAACACTAGTTTATAAATTTAGTGGATGCACAGTGTATATGACCCTGTGGGGGAAACAACTGATGTGCACTCTACACAGGTGTTGTAATACACAGGCACTGGGAGCATTAGTAATGCATAGGTGGTGCAGCTCTGTGTAACAAGGCTGCAATGAGGTGCATAACACTGCTGCATACACAGGGAGCCAAATGCAGACCCAGATAGGGAAAAGACCCCCCTGGTGACAAATCAATGGGAGCCTTGCTAGGAGGTGGGTGCAGGTGAGTATACCCCGTTATTAGCCTCGTGAGAGTACTCCAGACTGATAGCCAGGACTCACGCTTTGTCAGCTCCTTCCAGAGGGGGGGGAGAGATGTTATCACACCCCTACTGTGTATGTATGCTTTAGAGCTAGCCAGTGCCAGCAGAGACTCTCATATGCCTAGCGTCTAGCTAGTAGGATCCACATCTGTGGCCCACATCAAAGTTTAAAGCTAATCTACAGGACGTGAACAAACTCCTATGAGTTTGACACTGCTACAGTACAGCCGGCGTCGCTATGACGTCATCCCGACGCGCGTTTCGTTCCTGCAAGGGAACTTCTTCCGGGGAGGGAGGGCGCCCTGCACAGACCTGCCTTTTAAACCCTGCTGTTGCCATGGAGCGCTGGTAACACACTTAGAGGGAAGCTCCTCCTTTGTCTAATGCTGTCAGCGCGGCCCCTGGTATCAGTTGTGCAAATAAGGTCTGTGACAAGGGTATCCTATGGTTAAAAATACATGTGGGGTTTAAAAATCTTTAATAAAGCAGATGCACGCAAAATGACTGGTTGCCTTATTGAGTGTTTCACTTACAATAGGGACTCATGACACCAGGTGGTTTGTTTCAATGGTCCTAGATGAGAATGTACCTTTAAATGAGTTGGAGAAAATCACCACCGCCACAAAAATTATGCAGAATCCTAATGAAAATAATGATAGTTGTGTAGTCACTCTGGGGTTTCTGAAAGTTCTATCTTACATATGGTTAATGGTTAATACAGTATTACAGTATTTCTATAGTTCTTCAAAACCGACAGTTTAATTTCTACGTTAATGACACATGTTGATGGATATTATATTACATTGTACGTGTTTTATTTTTTACATACTAGTGAACACAGTATCCTTCAGAGGTTAGTCCAACTCTCATTAGTATTCTGTGTTCTGATGAGACTGACGTATTTGACGCATGTAAGCGTCTAAGCAAAGCTTTCTCTCCTGATACCCATCTGGCTTATTTTCTCATTACTGAAATGATACTGTACATGCAAGGCCTTCTGTGTAAAATATACAAAATTGTGCTGTATACTTGCATGTTTTAGCCATGACTTTTAGTTACATGTTATCTTTTTTTTTTCTCGAGCATGTTAGATTTCCATTCACAATTGCCCACTTTTTATTTTATCTAAAAGGCAGATGTTGGACTCAGACTGATTACACCATTTGGCGAATGTCAAAAGGCCATTAGAATTTTTTTTTATCTTGACTAAAACTATTAGGAAATCAATTGGATTTGTTATCTCATTCCCCCAAGCTGTAGTATGGTTAGCTATCTTGTTGCAACTTTTCTGTTTTTTCCTCTTGTCTGATCTCTTCACGTGAAAATATATTCTTTATCAAGGAGAAAAAAATATCCATCAAAAAACATTACTTTCTCTAAGACATTGCCAACTCGTAATCTTTTATTAAAGATCTTGGATACCTTTCAGCAGTGGTCATTGGAAGAGGAAGGGGTAACTATTAGCCAGAATGGAATATGTGTCGGTGTGTCTGATTTTAGTTGAATAAACGATTGGACAGTTTCTGAGAGATGTGGGTATTTGTCTATGCTAGGGACAATGACACTCTGTTTTAGGGAACAATTAGAACAAGTCAAGTCTTACACTACTACCACATTAGCTGATGTTCACTCCTCATGTACTGTACATCTGAATGGGGAACTGTTTCCTTATTATTGGCGGTGATCTTGCAACTAAAAATGAAAACTTAACCTTACTACTGAAAGCTAATTCGGTTTTATATTAATTCATCCTATGCCATCTATGAATTCAGAATGGGGTGTTTTTAGGCCTCCTATGTGAAATTGTTTACTCACATGTAGCACAAGTTGGTGTAGCTGAAACCACCAGACACAAAAAGCCACAGCAGGAGAAATATTTTGCCATACCTTTTGTGTTTTAAGACCGAGCACCCATGTACTTTACGTTCCTATCGCATGGCAGTTTTGTATGAACAACTGAAAACGTAATTTTCAATAAAAATAAATCATAATTAGTTTTTTTTTTTTTTATTATCCGATTTTATTAAATCCCTAGCTTTCACCTCAGCTCCAGTTGTCCTACTCCTGTGAATACAACTATCCATTACTTGGCTTTTTCTAACAGCAAAACAAGATTTTGGATAGATGGGCAGGCCTGGATTATCCACTGGTCACAAGAAGTACAGTGCCCGGGGCCTACAAAGCTCCCAAGGGCCTAAAAAAATGTTTTGTGCCCAAAAAAACTCAGATGACTCAAAAATCAGAACAGAAAACTGCTAAACGGAATAACTTACTTTAATTGAATTACTTTCCAAAACCATTTTAGCTTAATACATCTACAAATGTTGAACTGTATATATACATATGCATGTAACGTTAAATAAAATGCTGCGATATGGAAAGTTGAATAATCAAGAATGTATAATAAGTAGCACTACAGCATAACAACATAGTACAATGTAGAGTGTTGGATATCTGAATTAGGTTGAATGATATTAGCTCGGACTTAAATTATTGTACAGTAAACATTGCATTTGCGGCTCTTTTTCTTAGCAAAATCACAGACTACATTGCCCAATTTGATTTTTTTTTTTTTTTTTGCAGAAGCTCATTCTCAATTATCAGAGTAGTGCAAGTGAAGATAGTCATTTGTTAATTTCTGTGCCATGGTTGACCCAAGCCCGTTCTTTACACGTTTCAGCCTTGAAAAAGAGCACTCCCCTTCACACTTTGTTCCAAAAATTGCCAGATACATTCTAAAAGCACTTTAAACATTTGGAAAACTTGTCACCAAATTGTCTGCTATTTGTCTACTGATCATTTCTGCCACAGATTTCTTGTTTGCGTACATACGTGAGAACAATAGAAATTCATAGATATTTTTTGGGGGGAAGGGAGGGATACGATTATGAGTATGCTCAGGGCCTACAAAGACTTTAATCCGGCCTCTGGGAAGGTTTGAGATTTCCATACAGCAGGGGCTGTCAAACCTCTCCTCAGGCTTGAAAGTTCACTCCAGGAATAACCAATGCACTTGCACACAGCTAAATGTACCTGATTTTTGTATGAATTACATATTTGTTTGCTGGCGCCAAAAACTGATATGACCCTTAACAGAGCTTTGAGAGCTATCACCACATTGTATGACTCCTATTAAAAAATAGTACGATCATTGTAGGTGTCCTAGTGCCTTCTGTACACTATAATTCGCATAGCAACATGTTCATTTCATTCTTTGAAACTACTGTACAGGCATACCCCGCATTAACATACGCAATGGGACCGGAGCATGTATGTAAAGCGAAAATGTACTTAAAGTGAAGCAGTACCTTTTTTCCACTTATCGATGCAAGTACTGTTCTGAAATCATCATATACGTGCATAACTGATGTAAATAACACATTTGTAACATGCTCTATAGTGTCCTCGCTTGCGCACACCTTCGGTACAGGTAGGGAGCCGGTATTGCTGTTCAGGACGTGCTGACAGGCGCATGCGTGAGCTGCCGTTTGCCTATTGGGCGACATGTACTTACTCGCGAGTGTACTTAAAGTGAGTGTCCTTAAAGTGGGGTATGCCTGTAGTTGCTTGTGAAAAAGATTTTGTAAACATAGTCCTTTCTCTTGTAATGTGGAATAGGGGATATTTGTGAATTGTGATGTGAATGCTGAGAAAGTGTAATCCTTTTACTTTGCTATTTTTTACTTTGACAAATGAACCACTTGCTAGTTCTAGCATGGATATTACAGTAGTGGTTTAAGTTCACCCCACTTTTTAAGTAGCAGGTTTTTTCATGTACCTGTGCAGGACAGGTCCACTGAGCCCATTCTCCTAACGCTACAAGTATTTTCTCATAGTACAGAACTGATTAAAAAAACCATGTAGGATATTGCTTGGTTTGCAGCTTTAAAACTAATTGGTACTGTGAGGTAGTTTTTTTTTTTACTGATTATGTATGTGTGCGGGGGATAGCTTGCCAGCAGAAGTTGTAAGGGAAAATACATAAAAAAATAAAAAAATTGGGGACATTTCTGATATAAAGGTCACAGATTTGGCAGTGTATGATATTTTACTGGCAGGTAAAGCATACTGTATGGGCAGAGTAGAACTTGGAGATACATAATACTGCACAGTGTGTCGAGGCTGATGTTCTTTCATGAGCTGACAAACGTTTGGTAACATGATACAAACCTAAGATTAAAGGCATTTATATATATATATATATATATATATATATATATATATATATATATATATATATATATATATATATATATATATGGTTTTAATTATATATTTTTTGGTGGGAGGGAGAAGATAGTGCGTGGATGCTTGCATTTTGTATAGTAGTCTTGCAGAAATCTGTAAAAAAAAATAGTTATCTCAAATACAAATTTGCTAGACGCATACATGGTTGTGCCTAGTACATGTAAACTGATCTAAAAGGAAGTGTTGGCTTTCTCCAGCACAAATGTGGATTAACCAATTAAACTTGGTGTGGGTATGTCACAACATGCTGTTCAAGCAGAGCAGATTAAAAGTGTTTGACTGCACTGTTCTATGGGATTAAAAAATAAACTACTTTAAATAGTGCTAATGTGACATAGCAGTGAAATTGTGTGTAGTGTAGCCTATGCCTGTGACTAGGATATTACAAATAATTATTAGAATTATAGTGGGAAGACAGCTGCTCAGCACACACAGGGATTAGTAACTTGAAAAACCCCACTAATGCACAAGGCTTTTAAGAAATGGATAGATTTAAGTCTCGATCTGATTTAATCTCCGAAGACAAGGATGTTGGAACTGGGGACTAGTGTAAAATTGATTTTTGGGTAGATGTGATTTTAAATTAAAAAGGCAAGAATGTAGAGTGTTATTTTTTTTCCTTTTGATACTTTCAGGTATGCATGATAAGCAAAGAAAAAAGTAATTAATAAAAACTGTCAAATTAACCTTATGGTTTGCAGTTCTAGAATTGAAAGTTGTTGTACAAAGATTAATATGGGGCCATTCGGTAAATATGCTTAGCCCATTATTATTCACACAGTTACAGTTTGCATTTGCAATGGACTCGGTCTCTGTGCAAATGTCGTGAAGTTTCAGCCCTATGCAGAGCCTAACAGAAGTATATACTGTGCAGGTTAAACACGTGTTTACAAAATAATAGGTTGTTATTTAGCATTCAGTTCACCCTGGTCCGAATTGGGACGACAAACTTAAAAAAACACATCTCTACTCCGCATTAAAAATGGGTCGTCTTTCAAGTTAGCTGGACTGTTGTGGCTTTGGTCTTGCTGCGTCCGGCGGTGCGCGCGGCCGTGGGCCACCAGTTCCTTTCCTCCAGTCTGGAGGTCCCTGCTGGCTCCTTCAGACGTGGCTGACTGCGTGCTGTGACACGTCAGCCGGCCAATGCTGCAAGCTTCTGGTGATCAGAAGCGCTGACACGTCACGTGGTGCAGCAGTCAGCCAATGAGGAGGGAAGGGAGGCGGCTACGGGGAGGGAAGGGAGGCGGCTACCCTGTCTGTGCAGCCATGCATAGCGCCCCCCCCCCCCCTTTTTCTGTTTCGCAGGCTGCCCCTGCTCTAGGAGGAAGGGAGAGGAGAGGGGCTCCGGGAGTGAGCGAGGGACCGACAGGGGGGACGGACAGCACGAGAGACCTCTGCTCAAACCACGCCCCCCCCCCTGCTCAAACCACGCCCCCCAGCTCCCGCTCCCTACAGACCGCAGGGAGCGGTCAAGTGCCTCTCCACGTGCCGCCTGTCTGCAGTGCGGGCGCGTGGTCTGAGGCAGTGGGCCCTTAGCCTTAGTTGTACAGTGTCTGGGAAATCATTCTAAAACTTGTCGCTTTTTCCTCCGCAATATAACAAAGATACGCCCTTTCCTCTGTTGCTCGACTGCTAAAACTCTGACTCAGGCCCTCATTCTCTCCCGTCTTGATTACTGTAACCTCCTGCTGTCGGCCTTCCTGCCTCTCACCTGTCTCCCCTACAATCTATCCTAAATGCTGCTGCCAGAATCACTCTACTCTTTCCTAGATCTGTCTCAGCATCTCCCCTCCTGAAATCCCTCTCCTGGCTTCCAATCAAATCCCGCATCTCACACTCCATTCTTCTCCTCACTTTTAAAGCTTTACACTCTTCTGCCCCTCCTTACATCTCAGCCCTAATTTCTCGGTATGCACCATCCCGACTCTTGCGTTCTGCTCAAGGATGTCTTCTTTCTACCCCCTTTTTATCTAAAGCCCTCTCCCGCCTTAAACCTTTTTCACTGACTGCCCCACACCTCTGGAATGCCCTTCCCCTCAGTACCCGACTAGCACCCTCTCTATCCACCTTTAAGACCCACCTTAAGACACATCTGCTTAAAGAAGCATACGAATAGCACTGTGAACATTCTGAACACATGATACATAAAGCTTGGCCCCCTGCAGACGCACTTACCAGAACTCCCTCCTACTGTCTCTGTACGTTCTCCCTACCTTCCAATTAGATTGTAAGCTCCTCGGGGCAGGGACTCCTCTTCCTTAATGTTATGTTTATGTCTAAAGCACTTATTCCCATGATCTGTTATTTATATTATCTGTTATTTATTCGATTACCACATGTATTACTACTGTGAAGCGCTATGTACATTAATGGCGCTATATAAATAAAGACATACAATACAATACAAAGTAAAACTGGCCGATTAAAAATATGGATGACAGGGAAATTGTAAACAAGCAGAGTGTTCTGCTCATTAAAGGCATATAATCTAACAGTAATGGTGCCGTATGGGAGATTAGCTAAACTCAGGTTTAATATGGTGTCAGGATTTTATTTGATACTCACTAGTTTGTATTCCTTTTCCAATTTTAAAATGAATATTTGTTCATCATAATTTTGGGAACAGTAGAATAAAACTGACATAATAAAATAAATAAATCTTAGCTCTTACAAACTTTTTTAATGTCGGACTTCTTATTCTCAAAAGTTACAACATTAAGGGATATATTAGCGTGTATTCTATTCATAGACATTAAAAACATTGTTACCATGTATCATCAAATATTTAAGTATGTCTAGTTGCTGAAATCCTAATAGACACTGTACAGTGCTCTAGTGTGTTTTCTGACTAGGTCGAACAAAAAATACATTGTTATACTGAAGGAATATTCTATTTATCCCTTTATAACACCCTAAAGGGCATGTTCTGTACTGTAGGTATATCTGCCAAACTGGCTGATTGGTCCATTTTCGGCTGAAATTCCATATTGATTTCAATGGGGAATTTCGGCTGAAAACTATCCCATTGGCTGCTTCGGCAGGTATAGAATTAGCCCTTAGGTAGGTCATTTATTATTGTCTGAAGCAGCTGTTCATGCTGTTATCGGCTGATAACTACAATTGAGTACATTGAATTACCCCCCATATCATCCTTGTTTAAAGGTGCAGTATATGTGATGGGTCGATCATTAAGTACACAGGTGTTAAAATTATTGGAGTGTCTTGGTACAGGAAACAAGTGTGCAATATGTTAGGATTCTCAACAAAGGATAAGAGGGCCTGATTTAATATTACCCGAAACGGCGATCTGCCAAAAACTGCTGATTTAGACTATTTAGGACAATCTTGACTCAGGCACAAAATTCAGATTAAAATGTAATTAACTATTAATATAAATGTAACACCCCTATCCCCTCAGGCAGGATATTTAGATAGGTAGTAGGTGTTAGTGGTGCTCACCTGTTGGTAAATCAGAAGCCTGGGCCTACGTGTATAGGAAGCTTGGAGTGTAGATAGTGTGCAGCGCCTCCACCTGTAAGTGCCCAGCCAGAGGCAGGGATTCACCCCCCCTCCCCCCACAGGAACTTGTTGAAATCAATAACTTCAGCAGTGCCCGGAACGGTAAACTGGAATTGGTTTATTAAAGTCTGCGTAGAATAAGCAACTAGTCCATTACATGCATTATCTTTTAATGGTAATAGCATCCACCCTTATCTGGGCAGGTACATAGGTCCACAGGGACTGGGCCGGAGGGAATTAACCTCACCCTTACGTGGGTCAGATAGGCTCCAGCAGGAACTGGATGCCTGAGGCAATTAGCCCTCTCCCATTCCCTGGACCGGTAGCCTTGGAATAAATCCTCATCCAGGGGTATCATTCATTTTCCCCCTGGGCAGGACAGGACTCGGGAGGAGTCTGGGCAGAACAGTTTCCAGACTCAGGAGAAGTCAGACAGCTCTCAACTTATTTGCATGGGAGGACCCTTTTATACCAGGGGAGTGGCCAGCTACTCTGCCCCAGTAACTGTAGCAAGCCCTCACCCTGACATGTGACTCCAACCGTTTTCAGACATGTGCCTGAAAACTGAAACAATATAACTTTAGGGGGAACAGGCTCACATGCAGAGCCATGTGCTAGGGGTTTAACTCTCATGCTGCCTGCTATTACCAGGACTTACATGCCAGACCATAGAGATATAGTAGGGTGCTACATAAAAGTACCCATATTTTATTTTGGAATAACTGTCAATATTTTAGTGTCATCGTTAAATAAGTTGGTGTCAAACAAATGAAACCAGTTTCAAAAGCCTTCAAATCTACTGGACTCTGCCTTAAATGTATACATCTACTCCACTTCCTTCTTTAACCAGCAATTAGCCAATAGTGGTTTCTTACCTTTGTGATCCATTCTGCCAATAGACAGACACAACATTTTCGTTTGTGAAACTCTCTTTGCCAGACACATTAATGTTAAAGCTTCCTTTATCATTAAAATGGCTCACATTTCCCTTTTCTACTGTATATGTTTTAATGACATTTCATGTAGATTACATCAAATAGTCTCTCCAATGTGTTTCTAAATTGTGGGGTGGTCGTCATAAACAAACCTGCTTTGCAGTGTCTGTCTGTACACACATGACCCACAGAATTATTACCCTCTAAAATATTTATGCATCAGTGTCCAATAGGTTTTATAATCACCTTGTTCAAGGCCATCAATCCAACAGATTTCCTGGGACCCAGGACTAGAGCTTTGCCCCCCGTGCTGGCACCCTCCCACTCTTCTCCCCTCTCTTCCTCACTCACTCTCCCCCTCTTACACCCCTCTCTCTTTCTCCCTCCCCCCTCCGCTG
This sequence comes from Ascaphus truei, assembly GCF_040206685.1. Lineage (NCBI taxonomy): Eukaryota > Metazoa > Chordata > Amphibia > Anura > Ascaphidae > Ascaphus > Ascaphus truei. The sequence continues at coordinate 278,506,374 of NC_134486.1, read as the reverse complement.
TCACTCAATTACCCCCTCTCACTCATTCCCCTCCTCTTCCCCTGGCCATACACACAATTCCACCCAATACACATACCATTCCCCCCCCCCCCCCCACACACACACACACACACAACCCCCCCCTCCAATACAGACACCACTACTACCTCCTTAGATACAATTACCACTACTCCTGCCCAGATACTACTACTACCAACTCGCCTCCCCCCCCTGATACAATTACCACCACTCTACACATATACAATTCCCTCCACTCCCCACACAACCACCAAAATACTATGACCACTTACCTCTGGTTGCCGCCGGCGGGCCCCGGCTGCTGCCTCTTCCCACGCTGTCCTCTTTCTCCCGCCAGTATGCTCGCCAGAAGCTGGGTGCACCTAGCAGGCAGGCGCCGCTTCCGGAGCACACCAGCGAGGGAGAGAGGCCCGGGAAGAAGCCGAACCGGGGGCCCGGCAGAGTCGTCGGCAATCAGAGGATCGGCAGCGGGGACGCAGAAGATGCCTGGCCCAACTTTCCTCAGCCGGACACCCCACAGCTTGCCTCGGCTCTCACCCCCCTGTTGGCGACCCTGACCTTGTTTGTACCCTAAATATCTTTTCAGCTATCCAAATGCACAGACGAAGTAGGGATATATTGAAAAAAAATCTATTATTTAAAAAAAAAATGTTCACTTGAAAATTATATCTGCCAGGTTTTTTTGCGCACAAATTAACCTGTGGAGAATGTTCATTAATCTACTAACCTGTGTCACAAAGTACAAAAACCTATATCATGGATTTTTGTTTCATTTAATCTTAATCCTGAGTATTAAGAAAGGTGAGAAAAACCGATAACATGAGCTAAAAGAATAACCCCAAAAAGGGCTAGAACTAAACACCTTCTATGCACTCAATATCTTTGATTAGTATACATTGCTTATTAATCTAGAAAGAATCTTCTTTGGCAAACACCATAAAAACAACGGAACACAGACCTTTTGATTCAGAAATCACACTCTCAAAAGACACACATGCTAATATAATACAAATTGGTGAAAGATTATGTTCACGATTATTCTCAGAATAGATAGACACCGTTATTCTAACAGTATAGTCTTATAAATAGATTATTTTGAGGTTGGGCATGTCCTAATTTCCAGGGATCAGCACTATAATTAGTTTGATACTGATTAACACATACCTTCTAATGTGCATGGCGTTGAAGCATGTACTGCTCGCATGACTCATTATGCCCATATTGTGATCAGGACTAATGACACGTTGAAAAACATTTTAAGTAACTCTAAATGTGATCCCAACGTGAAACTCAATCTTTTAATGCCAGATCTTTGTTATATTACATTAGATCACAAACTCCGTACCACTCCTTTTTTTTACAAATATATACAGTATGGTGGAGGTGGGTTTGGGTTTTGAGCATGAAGGGGCTGTGTGTATTTGTAAATTGTAAAAATTAATTTTAAACCATGTTAGCCATTACAAATATCAAATAAAATTAATTTAGGAAATGCTTTGTCCTGCAAACAATTACGTTCTGTCCTGATGCCTAACCAGAAGAGTTGGTTTAGTCACATTGTGGATTCCTCCTTATAAATACGTATACTGTATAGTAAGTCTGCAGTTCAAATGTACACTGACTTCCTGGTGAGAAGTCCAGTTTTGGATTACTGTAAAATACAGTATCAGTCATCTTCTAGTACATCTGAAAGGAAGAATTAAGGCCAAATGTTCATGTGAAACACATGCTACGTGCTGTTTATACAGAGAAAATTCACAGGACAAGTAACATGTTTACATTCAGTTAATTGCATCCTCAAAACCAATTACACTGGTAAAGAGGAATTTATGTTTAATAGCTTACCCTTTAATCCATCCAGGCCAGTGCAAAAGAATGGTGTATCAAGCACCACCCAGATATGAGTAGGACAATTTAACGAATCAGGTCACATTCCTATAAAAGTCTCCCTGCCCTTCTCCTCACATTGGCAACAAGGCAACAAAAGAATATAAAAAAATAAGAATTTTGCTGGGGAGGGAAACATTTACTGGAATGGAGACAAGAAAATTGTCCCTCCTACATCAGTATACACAAATGGGAACATATCCCAAACTGTCCTATTTTGGGAGGGAGAAGAAAGATCACTACCCATAAGGGGGAAATAATACATCTTCAACCCAACATCTGAGCCAACAGCCCTTGACAGGGCAAGACAGTACTACCTAACTCACTCAATTGCCTAATTAGCCTAAACGGGAAAGTCTCATGCAACAGGAGCTGGCCTTAACCCAGAACAAGCCAAGGCCATTACAAAAACACTTACCTGCAGAACCTAAAAGGGAACTAAATAAGACATTTGCCTGCTTCTGAAACACCCATACTGACAATCTAAGAGTTATGCACATCCTGCTCCAATTTAGTAGAATTGTAACATGCCACAAGAAAGGTTTTTAATACATCATGGAAGGCAGTCACACCATCAAAATGTGTTTCGTGATTTCCGCTTGGCGGTAGATTGACCCTTTTAACTCTTTGTATTCTATCAGTAACAGGGTTAAGGGTTTGGCATAGAAACCGGAATTTGGTGGAAAATGTATACATGAAATTGTTTGGCTTGCCATCTTTGATCCTTCACCCTACTCTGCTTTTACATTTAACCACTTTAGTGAAGGAGGCAACGTTGGCAAAATGGGGTGTCTATGTCCAGTCTATTTGTATTGTTATATTCCATGTTTTATTCATGTTTGTTTCCACTACATAGTAAAACTATCGTGGCTAAACCATTAGAAATTAGTGACTTTATTTACTCTAAGATAATGGTGTTGAGTTAAAGGAGCAATTCTGCCTTGTGGACCAAAAAACCCCTTTATCCATTCTATTCCAGTCCAAATGACTGGGGAGGTAAAGCCCTCTTCTGATTGCGACGTGACATAACACGTTGCCATGGAGACGAGATGTCGGAGACGGTAAGAGACCTCTCGCTTCTCCGGCACCAAGCCCTACTAAACGCCAAGCCAAGCCGGCCCTGGTGAAGGGTGAAGGTTATGAGAATGGAAATATGTGACAACAAGGTCACCCAGTATTCCAAATGTGTGGTGCCCTTATATGATCTATTAATGTGAACCAAACATAAAAACGCACACCAGCACAGACGGGTCCATAAAAAGACTACCAGTGTCTGCCAAGTACAGTCACTATATGTTGGGATTGGTCTACTAGTGCAGGGGTGCTCAACTCCAGTCCTCAAGACCCCCCCAACAGGTCAACTTTTCAGGATATCCCTGCTTCAGCACAGGTGGCTGTTATTGACTACCACTTGTGCTGAAGCAGGGATATACTTAAAATGTGACTTGGGGGGGGGGGGGGTGTTGAGGACGGGAGTTGAGCACCCCTGTACTAATGTACCATTCTTAGTACTGCTACAATACCTATTTAATTCATTACAGAAAATGCTGGAAGGCGGATCTTTTGGGGGTTTATATATATTTATTTGTTAAGCATTTGAGTCGGGGTCTCCTCCAGAGCTGAACTGTGCTATTTTTAGCTCGACAACCCCTTCTTGTTCCCGAGATAGAGATAGAAGTTTAAATTGCCGGTGCTTTCAGTTCCGTTCAGGAAATCAAAATGGCCACCAAACCCTGCCAGTCCTGCAGGCCAGTGGAAAGCTGCAACATCGTTGGGGCAATGACGATGCAGCTCCCTACTGGACAACACTGATGCCTATCTCTGAATTCGCAGCAGAAACACCGGCAAGTATTACTAAGTTAGAAGCAGCACTGGAAACAGCGCGGTTCCGCTCCGTAGGATCTCCTAGGTTCACATTTTTTAGAAAACATTTAGCAAAATTGGGATTTGCTGCTTTCATTATTATATTGATATGGTACTGATTTTTATACTACGCTCCTTTTATATAAAGCACTATTGGTGTAATATAAAGATGCTTTATGGTTTAAATTCTTGCATTGCTAAAAAAAATATTATTTTTCTTTCCTTACAGTTATTTGAGCTGCTAGGACCTGAAGGATTAGAATTTATAGAAGTGCTCCTGCAGCAGAGGCATCAAATTGTGGAGAGGACCCTGAGCTGGCCAAATGGTAAGTTGCACTCCCCACACGGTAGGAAAACGCGACCGAATATGGACAGACTAGGTGGGCCAAGTGGTTCTTATCTGCCGTCAAATTTTATGTTTGTACAATGTGTGAAATGTTTCCCAAATTGCTGACACTTAACTTATGTTAAAGATCCTTAGAAGGTTTGTTGCCAATTTTATTATGTGTAACATTCTATTAAAAAGCATTTGGCTGTGTCAGGAGAATATTTCAGTTTTTATTAAAGAAGACCACAAGCCAATTCTGTCACTTTTTCTTCAACTTCCTGTATTTAGAGGAGAGTTTCATCATTGCTGTGCAATAGCAGCCCAAAGCCATTCTCTTCTGCAACACTTGCTGAAAATAATCAGCATTTGCAAAGTGATCACAGCTAATTATTATCCGTCATGCTCCGCAAAGCTACAAGGCGCTGTTGCACCACACAGATCATTCCATTTTATATTTCCTATACTAGTAGTATATATTTTTATTAAATTAAAGAAACATCAAGGTTTTCCAAGGATCTGCTGCAGTGATTCTCAACCAGGGTTCCGCGGAGCAGTCCCAGGGGTTCCACCTAGCTGCCCGCAGCAGCTTTCCTGGTTCCCCCTCCCCCCGGCTCCCCTGCTCTCCCCCGCTCACAGCCCCGCTCTAGCAATGCGGCACTTCCGGTGCCTGCTGCTAGTGAGTGCGTGCCTTTGTGCAGTCGCCGCCTCCTGCCCCTAGCCGCCTCCTGCTCGCAGCCGCATCCTGCACGCCTCCGCCGCCAGTGGTATGGGTGAGAAAGGGAGAAGAGAGATGCAGGGGGGGGGATGATATGAGGGGGATGCAGGGGGGGTGATATGAGGGGGATGCAGGGGGGGTGATATGAGAGGGATGCAGGGGAGGGAGATGGGAGATGCAGGGACGGTGATATGAGGGAGATGGGAGATGCAGGGGGGGTGATATGAGGGTGAAGGGATATGTGGGGGGGTGATGGGATATGCGGGTGGCTATTTGAGGGTGATGGGAGATGCAAGGGTGTGGGTATATGAGGGTGAAGGGTGTTGGGGGAGATGATGATGATTTTACCCGTGCGGACCGATTTTTTTATTTTTTTTTAAATATGTATGGGGGGGGGGTGTCATTTAAAAATGTATTGAGGTGGTGGTTTTTTTTTTAAAATGTGTTGGGGCGGCGGGGTGTTTTTAATATGTATTGGCGTGGGCAGGTATTTTTATTATGTATTGCGGGGAGGGGTTTTCTGGTATGTATTTTGTGGGGGGGATTGAGTGAGTGGGGTAATTGACGGAAGGTAGGGGCGAGTGAGAGGAGAGAAGGGGAGGGAGAGGAAAAGAGGGAGTAAGAGTGTGATGCATGGGAGATAAATACATGCGAGGCGGGAGGGGAAGAGTGAGTGAGACGGAGGGACGAGAGAAATACATGGGTAGAGGGTGGGAAATAGAGGGGGCTCATGATGTGTGAAATTAACCTAAAGCCGCGCTTATAGTGCTGGCGATGCTGACGTCACTTGAGCCCCTGAAATAAGGGGACTGTGTATGAAAATGGTTGCAATTCTTAAATGTTTCATACAATATTTTTGTTCAACCCCTTGAATTAAAGCTGAAAGTCTGCAATTCTATTGCATCTCGGTTGTTTAATTTCAAATCCATTGTGGTGGCGTACAGAGCCAAAATTATGAAAATTGTGTCAGTGTCCAATTATTTCTGGACCTAACTGTATATTGATAACCTGTATATGAACTGAGGGCTTTCTAAGTCATGGATTCCAGAAGACCCAGCAGGCTATCAAGCTTGGTGCCTCTGTTTCTGTCCGGAGTCCATACTTGAAAGACTCAGGGATGCCAAGGTGTTAGAACAGGACGGGTACTGCAGTTATACTTGAGTACCCACGTCCTGGATTAACACAAGGCTACCCGACGACCATTTGCCAAAATCCAGACGTTGTGGAGCCTGAGCAGCGGGTTTTAGAGGGGGGGGGCTTCAAAGATTTTCAAGGCAGAAAAGTTTCTAGTCCAGCTTTTTAGAATGTAGCGGTTGCGGCTGGCATTGCATGCCGAAAACAGTTCCAGGACTTTTGCGAGTAAAAGTGCTCTAAAAAGGTGATCTTAAAATTTTTTGTTACGGAAACGGATTTATTTGTTAGCCCGATTCCCAGTAAGTGTGTTTAACTTGAATTGTGTAACTTAGTGTTTTTGTCTTCTACGAGAAATAATTTACCATTTTATTTTACCATCTTGTTTTGCTCAATCAATGATCCCGGTTATAAAAAGGTGTTAAAAAACCTGGTCTCCCGTGACACCTAATATGTGTCAGCCAGATAGGGGCTCCCCGAGATTTTTCGAAATACTTCAAGGGTTCCTCCAAACAAAAAAGGTTGGGAATGACTGATCTACTATATGTAGATGTACCTTTTTGATATTTACATTTTGCAAGACCGTAAGTATTTGTTTAACAATACTTTACCAGTAACATTAGCAAATATTAAATGATATGTGAATATGTAAGTTTAGTAGATTCTACAGAAGGTTTTCTACCTTTTGGGATTATTTAATGATTCAGTCCCACTTGGTAGCACCAATTGTTGCTACAATAAACTGAAAGCTCACTGCCATTTGAAACTGAGCACTATGTGATTCAAAAGGAACTGAGTTACTAGCAAAACAATGGTAGACAAGGCAGTGTATGATATGTTGCTGTTTCATTCCAAAAACCAGACCGTGACATATTTAAAAAGAATAACTTATTGTCATCAGTGGGACTCTCCACTGATTCTCAAATTGGTGGTGAAATGAAAAACATTACAGTCAGGTATGTATCTAACTGAACATACTGTAGCAGCTTTAGCAAAGGAATCTGCAATTGTTCTGCTTTTTAGCTAAAGCCTTTATGATGTTTCAGGTTGAATCATGGACATTAAGTGTGTTTCAAGCATCGTCCTATTTTGATTTATCTTTTTAAAGCAGTGATAATACTTTCCAACATTTATCTTTTTTTATTATTATTTTTACATATAAAGCATGTGATAATGTGTAATTCTATGTTCTTACCTAAGCTCCTGTTCTAAATCTTATCAAAATCCTGATTGTGTGCCTGCCATGATGGTTGCTTCAGTCAGTGTAACTCAGCAGCTACAATGTATCTTTATATTACCAAGGTAACATTATCTATTGTTACAGTTAACATCTCAAAATACTGGGAACATTGGCAACAAATTATCACAAACAGGAAAGTGGTGCAAATATCTTGCACTTCTGGGGAGGTGGGTTAAAACAGAAATCAAAGGATGCTTTAAAACAGACATTAAGAGTTGAATAAATAAATTTTAAAAAAAAATAGTCACTATGATCTTATACTACAGAAATAATTTATAAAAAATAATAAAAAGAAAAAAAAAAGATAACACTTCACATGTTTTGCTGCTTTAACTTATTTTGTCTTGGAACACAACATGTATATTTACTAAGCAGTTTTCTATCATTGTGGAACCTTCTAGCGGTGGAAGACACTATAGAGCCTGTTGTTTTGAACGGGCTGCAATGTGTCTTCCAGCACCGGAAGGAACATTTTGGCAGAAGTAGTAAATTGTTGGGCCGATTTGCTAAATGTATGTTTAATGGCTTTTGAAATTTTGAACCAATACTCTATTAGAGAGCAGCACCTTGTCTTGCTACATGTTCTTTAAAAGATTGTGGTCTTGCTGACGTTTCTTTAAAATAATTTTATTTTTTAGTCTCAAATTTGCTGCTTTTGATGATAAAACACGTACATTTTATGTATGAGTTTATTGGATTGATAGTGTGTGTATATACATAGTCTAGGCCAGGGGTGAGCAAACTTTTTGTGCCGAGCCCCCCTTTTTATCCTTGACATTTCTCGGGCCCCCCTGCCTGATGTAATGAAAATCACATGATGTCAGCGCACGTGAGTTGGTTCAGCCAATGAGGGCGGACAAGCTTTGTGACGGCCCCGCCACGCGTCTACAATCTCCTGCAGCCAAGTTCACAAATTGCTTGAGCTGCAGGCGGGCGCGCAGGCAGTATACTAGTATTGGATCACTGTTTATTTTATTGTTTGCTGACATCGGATAATATGTTTTTTTTTCTGGGGCACAAAGGCAATCCATTTGAGGGGGCATTCATCCACCTCTTTGCTACTTCCCTTCCCTCCTCCTCCCCCCCTCCTTTTTTCTTTCCCCCTTCCCCTCCCTTTTTTCCTTTCTTTTGCTTTCCCCAGTGTCATCCACTCCTACACTGGCGACACACTTTATTCGAGCTCGGCTAGTCCCACGAATTCGGGTATACCCGGGTGTATTGAGGTTTGTGACTGTTTTCTGCCCGAGTGCATTGAGGTATTTTCCAGGCAGGGATTGAAGCATTTTATTCCCGCTGGCTGCAATACTGCACAGTATATATATATATACTGCATTACAATTCATGAATTTATGCCATCTGGTAGACACGCGAAGCATTGCAGCCTATTAAATCCTAATCATTATCATTTAACAGATCAGCCGCCCGTCAGCCAGGCATGAACCCAGGCTGGGAAGGCAAACGCAACGGGGCTTGTCAGAGGTGAGGAGCGGCGCATTCCAGGTATCTGCCAGGTACATACTGGGTATTTGCTCGAATAAAGTGTGTCGGTGCAGTACATACCGGTATTGTGTATTATTTATTTATTCCCGTTTTTAATATTGCCCATGGATCATGGATCCCCATAACCAAACTCATGGGGGATACTGATGGATCTCCCCTGCTGATCAATACTCCCAAGTGACCCCCCTGACTAAAAGAATAACCCTAAGCCCCCCAAAACTCATCATCCTCTCCAGCCCCTCAATACTGCCATCTCTGCCTGACCTTCATCCCTCCGTTTAGCTGGGGGTGTGGGGGGGGGGGGTAGTGGGCGTAAAGGGCGAAGGGCTCTGTTGATCTCTTCCTTGTCCTGCTGGAGCTCCCTGGGAATAGGTGATCATAAGGCAGGGGCCTGCTCCGGCTCCTCCAGGTGCAGGAAGGCCCTGCTACCAGTGGGTGTGCAGCTTATATTAATTTCTTTCTCCCCGCCACATCAGGACCTCTCTCTCCTCTTCCACATTCTCACTCTCCTCTCCTCTAGTCTCTCCCTCTCCCAGTGTTTCTCACTCCCCCTCCAGTGTTTCTCTATCCCTCCCCTCAGTGTCTCTCCCTCCCCCCACTCTCTCTCCCACTCCCCAGTGTCTCCCTCTCCCTAGTGTCTCTCTCACTCCCCCCAGTGTCTCTCCGTCCCTCCCTCCCCCAGTGTTTCTCACTCTCTCCCTCCCCCCAGTGTCTCTCTCTCCCTCCAGCCATTGTGTGTCTTCCTCCCACCAGTGTCTCTCCCTCCCCAGTGTCTCTCTCTCTCTCTCTCTCTCTCTCTCTCTCTCTCTCTCTCTCTCTCTCTCTCTCTCTCTCTCTCTCTCTCTCTCTCTCTCTCTCTCGCAGTGTGTGTATCTCCTTTCCTTCCAGTGTTTCTCTCACCTTCCCCCAGGGTGTCTCCACTTCCTCCCAGTGTCTTTCTCTCCCCTCCCCCAAATATGTCTCTCACCCCCATGTCACACTTTCACCCTCCCTCCTCATGTCTCTCTTTCACCCCCCTACCACCACTCCATGTCTCTTTTTCACCCCCCTCCCCATGTCTTTCACCCACCTCTCCTTGTCTCTTTTACCCTCCTCCCCATGTCTCTTTCACCCCACTCCCACATCTTCATGTCTCTTTTTCACCTCCCGCCAGATGTCTCTTTCACCCACCTCTCCATGTCTCTTTCACCCCCTCCCCATGTCTCTCTTTCACCCCCCTCCCCATGTCTTTCACCCCCCTCCCCATGTCTTTCACCCCCCTCCCCATGTCTCTTTCACCCCCCTCCCCATGTCTCTTTCACCCCCCTCCCCATGTCTCTTTCACCCCCCTCCCCATGTCTCTTTCACCCCCTCCCCCCGCATGTCTCTTTCACCCCCTCCCCCCATGTCTCTTTCACCCCCTCCCCATATGTCTCTTTCACCCCCTCCCCATGTCTCTTTCACCCCCTCCCCATGTCTCTTTCACCCCCTCCCCATGTCTCTTTCACCCCCTCCCCATGTCTCTTTCACCCCCCTCCCCATGTCTCTTTCACCCCCTCCCCATGACACTCACACTCACCTTATCACGTTGCATTCAGCAAGGCAAAGCCTGTGCAGCACAGTGCCACCTAATGGCTGAAGGAGAAATTGCAGCTGCCGACTGCTTTTCTCTCTGCTCCTGGCAAAATTGCCCCCACTGCCTGCGTGCCCCCCCCCCCAAACAATCTCGAGCACCCCAGTTAGTGCACCGCTGGTCTAGACATATACATACAGAGTATATACATAGATATCATCCTAAACAAGCATTTTGGAGAAGTCTAAAGAATCAGAGTGTTTAACTGCACATATGAGAGCAAACCAAATCAAATCAGTTTTTAAAACTGGTGTTAGTTTTTGGCAAGGAAGCCTGAGAGGAAAGGCTATCCAAAGTAACTTACTTTTGCTCCATCCAAAGTGATCCATCAGATTTGTTTTGCGTGCCTCTGCATGGCTCAATCTGTAATCGCTACATTTTAATGGATGAAGGCTACTTTGCATTTGGATTACAGTTAAGAAAACCTGTTCTTTCTGCCAGCATTTCTCTACAATCAATCTGAAGCTATCAGTGCTACAGTATATAAAGTCCTCTTGATTTCCCATTAGGATGCCTTTCTATCCATTGCCGTCAGTTTATCCTTTGTCTTAATAAAGCTGTCGTCTTTCAGTCTTCGTTTTCAGGTAGAGATTCAATACCTCTGTAAACTAATTTGATCTTTCTTCCTCTCCTTCCATTCTTCCTGTTCTATTTCTCTCAGCCTCTCCATTTTTCTTACTTTATTTCTTCTCTCTGTTCTCTAGTTACTGTCATGTTCCCTTCACGTTCACTATCCGTGTTCCAAATCCTTGCATTGTCTGTGTGTGTGTATGTATAACACACACACACGCGCACACAACGTGTGTAAATAACAAAACACAAAGAACATCAGCGCTACAGTGCTCACTTGAATTGAGAACAGGTATTAGGTAGATGAATTTGATCAAGCGTAGTGATTGATGGCTACAGTAATAATATATCACTTAAATATCAAAAGAATAAACCAATCTCTTTTTTTTTTTTATTGCACTAAACGCGTAAATCAATCAATAATTAAAAGTGAAAAAAATAAATACATGGCTGTGATGATCTATTTTACACTCAGTGCTAAATAAATAAATTGCTAGCTGGGAAAAGGGAATAGAAAATGGAGACATACCAGTTTAAAAAGGAACAAAAAACACTTCCGTGATTATCTCTTGTGCTGTGCCGGTATCTTAGATCTCTAGAGATATTGAGATCTTGGATGCTCTCGCTCTCGCTCCCTCTCACGCTCTCTCTCACGGCTCTCTCTCACGCTCCCTCTCACGCTCTCTCTCACGCTCTCTCACGCTCTCTCACGCTCTCTCTCACGCTCTTTCACTCCAATGAAGCACAATAGGGTATATGTCCCATAATAAGTAGATAAACATGCAATACCGTTTGCACGGGAATCAGCAGACAGCACTCGGGTTAAGATTTGTAGAATATATATTGTAGAAAAGATAGAAAAGATAGAAATCACCAACGCTTCCTCAGGGTAGTGCCCTGCTTGCTGCAGTGGAATCACTGTATGCTAGGTCAGGGGTGAGCAAACTTTTTATGCTGAGCCCCCTTTTCATCAATGACATTTCTCGGGCCCCCCCCATCCTTATATAAACAATCACATGGGGAAAAAAAACCTTAATTAAACGTATTCGTAAATACAAATAAAGCTCAGCCCGTTATAGCGTGGTCCTCGGGGCCACCCGATCTGACCGCGCTATAACTGGGGACGCAATTTTTTTTTAAATGGCCGCACGCGCGCCCAATCGGGAGGAGGGGGGAAGAGGTGGAGTGAGGTGCCGTGCGGTGAGGTGCTGGCAGCCACCGTACTTCCCCCAGCATTCCCCTTGCACTTCCCCCAGCAGCCTCACTTCTACCAGCACCGATTCTTCCCCGATCCCCCCAGCCCAGCACTGATCCCCCCGCCAGAAGCCCAGCACCCCAGCCCGGCACCGATTTCCCCCTCCCCCCCCAGCTTTTTTCAACCTCCTCTACTATGTAACTATGTAACACACTGTAAAATCACAAAAAGGTACGATCTAGACCAGGGATGCCAAACATGGTGTAGTCATGTGGCTGCTCTGCTAACAGACCCTGTGTTCGAACCAGGGTGGAGAGCTGGGACAGTGCCTGCGGGGTCCCAGTCAGCTGGTGCTGGAAGTTGTGCCCGGCTGCTGGTCTGCCTCTACCCTCTGATGGTCCCCTCATACCCCCCTGGATATTCCATGGAAAAGATGGTTTGTGGGGGTCGAGGGTATTGTTAGGGTAGAGGTTTTTGTGTGGTTGTGGGCAAGTATTGTGTGTGTATTGTGGAAGAGTGGGCCTGTTTGTGTTTTGTGGGGGAAGCAGTGTTGGAGAGTGTCGGACTCCTCCATCCTCTCTCAGCTTAATTGCATTCTGTTGCCTCTTCTTTAGATCAAGAGAGAGGGGATGGGGGAGAGATATCAGCGACGTTTACATATTTGTAATAAGAACCCCCCCAAAAGTGTTCGTGCAGGTTATAGTGGCTGTATTTTAGTTTATCCTGGTATGGCCAGAGTCTTCCAGTCGAACTTATTAATTGGCCCCAAGCTAATCTGAGTTTGACGGGCCTGATCTAGACCAGGGGTGTGCAAACTTTTCACTCTGTTGCCCTGCTGCCTGCTCTCCCCCATCTGCTAAGGCAGACCCCCCCTTACCTGGTGTCCGGCATCTTCTCACGTCACGTCGTGAGCAACGTGACATCATGTGACCCCCACGCCGTCTTACCATGACGACGTGACGCTGAAGCCACCGGAGACCCAGTTAGGGAAGTGTCAGAGGCCTGCACGCTCCCCTCCCCCCCCCCCCCCAGAAAATCTCTGATCTAGGCGATAGGAAGCCCTTACCCAAGCTTCATCTAACCAAGTTTATAAATGAACTTTGAAAAACTGTTAAATAATTAATTGCTTAAATAGTGACTCGGAGGAACCTCGTTTCCCATCCTTCAAAATAAACCCCCTCCCCCAAAACTCCATTGCAATAGTGCGGCAATCTAATCCTTTCCTAATCTATTTTTCATAAGCGAGGAAGCGAGCATGCTTTTAGATTCACAATACTGGTTGTTTTCCGATCGCTTCATTTTTATTCCAGAGAATATTTATCTTGTTACGTCAATCAGTTTCTGTCTGCACTTATTGTAAGATGTACTGTAGCTCTGCTTGTTAGTTGTTGCAGGAGACAGACCATGTCCACTGGTGCTCTGTGCATTAGTGCAAAGTTTCATGCGTCTCATCCGTGCCGGCCTGTACTCCAGTTTCTGCTTGCCTGTGAATCTGCTTCCTGGTCCTTGCATGTCCACTTCCTCCCCCTCCATAGTGTCCCCTTCTATTGTACTATTCCTGACTGGTTACAGCCCTGCTGAATCGGTCTGGTTCCTTCATCCCTGAATACACACACCCCTACATTGCAGCGAACTACAGTACCTTTTCCACTGCATTGTGGCTAATCCAAAGGGTCATTCGCTTTGAATGGTCCTCCCTTCCTTGTTAGCATTTTTGACCATCATTTTACACAGCCCATGTTTTTCTGGTTACTCTCTGCATTATTAAAAAGCCTTCAGTCTGTATCATCTTTGAAGTGTTTCGAAATTTAAATGTAAACCATTTATGCTTGGCAATGGAGAACATTTTTTTAAATCACTTAAAAGGTCATGAGTTGTATTAATATCTAGCAAACCATAATGCAAAGTAAATACTAATAGATTTGAAATGCTTTCAGAACTAGAAAGCCAAAACGCTATGCTATGTACTGTATCTATTTTCTTTCCTGTTTTAAGTAATAATAAGCATTAAATAAATAAGAAGTTTTTTGTAGTCATTTAATAGATTTGATCTCTACTTTTTCCAATTCAAATATTTGTTGAGCAGGTCCTATTTTCATGTTGCAGAACAGCACACAAAAAATTCTGGAGAAAGCACAAAACCTAATTATTGCTGTCAAGTCACAGTTCAGTCTGAGCAGGAGAAGCAGTTATTGAAACAATATCGTCGAGAAGAAAAACGAAACGCCAAGCGAGAAAAACGAGTAGGGGAGGATGGAGACATTTTTGGTGAAGGGCTTTTATCCTTTGATCCCAAGGAGCTGCGAATGCAAAGGTAATAAATGTCAAAAGTTGAAAAATGTTTGGCCTGTAATTTACTACTTTTAATGGATAATAATAATTTATTTTCTTTGAGTTCAGCTTGGAGATTCCTGCACAGCATTTTAACTTCAGGTCACGTTTTAGCACAAGTACAGAATATTTTTTTTTCTCTATGAAAACCTAATTTTCTAGGATAAGGAAGCAGTGATCTGCTTAATTAGAACTTGCTTGGCCGCTTCCACACGGTTTAGAAATGCAGATTAAGGAGGTAAGCGATCTTCCTTAGGTTCTCTGTACACACCACTAGTTTAAGATTTATGAAGTCTGTACTAAATGCATTGAAACTATCTGTTTTCCCTCTTGAGATTAATGGGTGCTATTTTCTATGTTGTCATCTTGAAATATACGGGGGAAAAGGAAAGCAAATAAGGCGTTGCATTGCTGCAGAGAGGGAAAAAAAAAGAAGTCCTAGCTTTGTTGGCGTTTTAAATATTGAGCCCATAAAGTGTGTGATCTCTACATTGTTATGCCATAGAGTGGGGACAACATGGCTGTAAATAACATCGACTACACTTATTGAGTTGCCAATGCCAACAAATACGGTCCATAATTTGCTGGAATTGTTTCTGGAAGTGTGTTACCGTACACACATACTGACCTTTGTTTGGTATAAAGCAGCTGAATTGCTAAATTGACTGTCACAGTATAAACTTCCACCTATTCATTCTCTTCCATCTGGCTGGGGTCACTCTACTGAAGGGCACTTTACTGCGAGGAGCATACATGAACAAATGAAGTATATACATTGAAATTTAATTAACTTCATTTGTTCATGTATACAGTACTACGATTAAATAAAGTTTAGTTTATTATTTTTGTCTATTGAGCTGGTCCTAGTGATCTATTTAGATTGCCATCCAGATATTATCTGAGGGACCATTTAGGTCCATATATACTATTAATATATAGAGTGCAGTAATTGGGGTATTTTGGATCTTCGGATAAAGTTCTTCAATATAAAGTTTATAATAAGCTGCTGGATTTCTGTCAAATGTATATCTACAAAGATTGTGATGACTGTTTATTGGTTTAATCCTAAAATAGCGCACTGATAATTGGTTATGTAACGGCAAAGCTACTTGTATAGATGGGCACAATATCTCAAGAAGATACAGTGCTTAAATGGTACCAAAATCTCAACTCCTTATGTTTAATACATTTTTGATTGGTAAAATATACTCCCTTTTAATCTTTAGAGAATCTGAACACCAAAATAGCCATTTATTGTAAAAGATTACTCGCATGTACAGTGACAATTATGTGACAATTGTTAATAGGTTCCTGGGTAATTCTTCCTCTTACTGGCTTGTGTATTTTTAGTACTTGGGTTGTAGGCAGGCAAGAAAACACCAGGTTTATTCTCATATTGCCTGCTGAGCTGACTACTGAAGAATGCAATCAGCCACAAAAGAGGAGTTTTACCTCTAATTCATCAGATAAAGTAGCACCGTTTATATATTCTAGAATTTTTCATATGAAAAAAAAACCCACTAAACGTCCTTAAAAGTCTAATTTTTGGATTCTATTTATCAGGTAAATGATCATTCACTTTCTATAATAAACTTCACCTTTCATCATGACATTTTGGGCCATATTTATCAAGCTGTGCTATGCCATAAAGTACCTTTCGACAATTAATTGATGGTTTGTTGTTAACTTTCTTTCAGAGAACAGGCTCTTTCAAGTGCTCGAGTCATGCCAGTTCTGGGCAAAGAAAGAGACTGTTGGGAAAAAATCCAATATCCAAATGTTTATGATTTCCACGCAGAAGCCATGAAAACATCTGCATTTATTGGCGGTGCAAAGGTATGCGAATAGGCAAAGCACCTTCTTTATTGCGTTTTAGATGGAGGGGTCTGCACTACATTGATTGCCAGAAGCCACATTTAGCTCACTGATGCTCTTTCATTACCAGAATATTTTGGTTGTTCTGTAGGAGTTTCAGACTTCAAGCAATAACCTAATTATTTTT
Organism: Ascaphus truei; assembly: GCF_040206685.1. Taxonomy (NCBI): domain Eukaryota; kingdom Metazoa; phylum Chordata; class Amphibia; order Anura; family Ascaphidae; genus Ascaphus; species Ascaphus truei. The sequence goes on along the minus strand of NC_134486.1, from coordinate 278,489,982 downwards.
TTTCCCCCATGAAACAGGTACCGTAGGTTTAACATTGTTACAATTTTTAACCCTAGACCTAGAATTTATGCTACAGACCTCTGATAAATAATGTAACAATGCAAATAATGTTTTCTCTGAAATAATGTTGAAACAAATTCTTTTTTTAATTAGCTAATTGCCCTCAAAAAGCATAACGCATGAATGGATGAATCTTGCCACTTTGTTACTTGAAATTATTATTTTGTGCTTTGTGTATATTAAATATAAAATATTAATGATATTAATTCCTTTTGAATGCTCAATGGAAAGGTTGTTTTTCTGCTCTGCTTCAGTAGACCGATATTGAAGGGCTTATTACTTGTTAGGATGTGCGGCCTTCATATATCACTACTGATAGATCTACAACATTATGATGTAGGTAATATTCAGTCGGTTTGTATCAAAATAAGCTATTTTGGATAACATCTTTAGATGCCACAAATTGGGTTGCGAACTCTTTAGGGAAATTCTTAAATTTGCCTCTATTGTATAAAAATGAAGGCGCAATGACAGTCCCTGCAGTAAAGGAGGCAGAAAGCTTTCTGCTTCTGCTATTGTGCCAAAAAGGAAGAGTTTTTAATAGGCTAGTGTGACAAGTTCAGGCAGGAACTAATCAAAATTCAATACTCCGTCAAGTCACCAGACACTACTGCATTGAAAGAAACCATTGATATTGACCATTTAATCTGTAGGGAGTTATAATATTATGCGGAGTACTTAAATTAAAAAAATAAATACATTTTTTTAAAGGTGGATGGGTCAATAAATGTAATCATACAGTGCAAAATAAAAATTAAATCTTAGGATAGCCAGGACCCCCAAGTAATTATAACTTATTCATGATGCCATACTGGCCCTGTCTATTACAATGACCTCTTCTATCTTATTGACTCTACTGTTTTTTGTTGGTGGTATGCACTGCTTCAAACTAGAAAGGGTGCTTGCCCTGCACTCTTGTGGTTCCAAAACTGATTTCAATGCAGTTTCTGAGGTGTGTAGCTTCTCCGTGGCAGGATTCCCCAACCAACTCCATGTATCGGCAAGAAAAAAAGGAGTGGTAGCCGCACTCTTCATTTTGAAAGGATCCCCAGATAATTTATTTGAATTCAAGTGAGGCGTGTTAGCACCCATGTAAGGGGTTAACATGGTGCCCCGAAACTTTGTGCTACCACTTGTCTCACTTGAATTCAAATAAATGATCTGAGGATTCTTTGAAAATTAAGTGAGGCTACCTCCTCTTTTTTTTATTTGCTGCTTCAAACAGACAGACTGAAACATTGATGTGTGGTCAACGCCTCATCATCATGTTTGGAATTAGTCTATTCAACAGTGTTACCTATAGGGAGGGGCCATGTGATTTTTAAATTTTTCACTTAGGCTGCACTTATAGTGATGGTGACAGCAACGCGACATTGCGTCAAAACAAATGCATTACTGCTGTTGTGTGCGCTTATAGTAAGCGCGACGCGACGGAGCGACGGCTTGGTCGCGATCGCTGGAAGTCATCTCAATTTGATTTTTCCAGCGACCGCAGCCTGACGTTGTGTTGCCGGCACTATAAGCGTAGCCTTAGGAGAGAAATTCTTTACTATAGGATTTGTTTTGTGATCTTAGCCATTGGCAGTGATGAGCCTTTTGACTGATGTACATGATCAAAATATAGGGTAGCGCCCTGAGTGGCATGCAAGTTTAGCATAGATACGTCATTCACATATATTTTGTGTTCGGGTTGCAAATTATCTTGATTCCATATCTTATCAATGTGATAGCCCTGATTTTGATATCTGACACCTTAATGTTCTAATATCAAACTGATATGACAGAATAGTAAACTGATATACTTCATTTAAAAGATGAGCGTAAAGGCTCATTCAGCACTAAATAGATTCTGAGTACAGTGCATTGTATGAAAATACTGTTGGCAAGTTGCATTTATTTGTGTTTGTGTTGTGTACTTGGAACAAGAGGCAACACCGTTTAAGGTATATGTTGATAAAGCATCCAGAAATGCTTTAGAATCGAGTATTGAAGCAAAATCTACTGTACACAAACCTAAAATGTGAGCTGTGGCGTATTCTAGAAAATATATAGAATATCAAAATGTTAAGCTATTTTTCACCGGCCCTTTTACCAGTTAAAGAATATAAATTATTTTGCCTAGTTAGTACAACTCAAACCATCATGAATGACCTCGCATGCTCTTGACACAAGCATATATGGACGTATTGTTTATAACTGCAATGAGAAGTATATCGATTTGAATATACTGGTTGGAAAGATACTGCTTTTTATATTACATCCCTCCTGAAAATAAGTGACTCGCTTTGGGTTCCGGAATACTTACATTAAAGTAGGCCTTGGTTCTCCTAAATGTATTGTTAATACTTTATTCATTATTTTACACTGTAGCTTCTTCTGCCAGAAGGTATTCAAAGAGAGAACAACAAAATGTATGAAGAGGTAAAGATCCCTGCCACTGAACCAATGCCTATTGGTTTTGAGGAGAAACCAATTCACATTAAAGACTTGGATGAGGTAAGTTAAGGGTAACATGCAAAATCATTGAAGAACCACATTGAGTATTAAGGAGGTAATTATTTGAAGAAAAATAAGGCTTTTTATAAAGTAAAGTTTTTAAATTCCTTTAATATTGTTAAAAAAAAAGTCACATTTTGGCTGCAGTGTTATTTTAGTTGGCAACAGTGAGCTATGGTGCATTTAATTTTCTCGACTGATAACAGAATAATGTAAAAGGAGGATTGCATTTTTGCTGTACATAAAAAGTGCATGGAAATATATTACAAAAGAGGGATAATTGGATTGTAGGTGAAGGGCAGGTTTATTACCGATACAGTATGGGAACCAACTTCCTAGAGAAATGTAGAAGGCCCAGCACTGAGCCTTACACACAAGGCTCCTCTCTCACATTCTTCTCTCACATTCAAAACGTATCTAAAACCTGTTGCTTTTTCCTCCGCAATATTACAAAGATACACCCTTTCCTCTGTTGCACGACTACTAAAACTCTGACTCATTCCCTCATTCTCTCCGTCTCGTTTACTGTAACCTGCTGTCCGTCCTTCCTGCCTCTCACCTACCATCTATCTTTAACACTGCTGCCAGAATCACTCTACTCTTTCTTAAATCTGTCTCCACGTCTCCCCTGCTGAAATCACTCTCCTGGCTTCCTATCAAATCCCGTATCTCATACTCAATTCTTCTCCTCACTTTTAAAGCTTTACACTCCTCTGCCCCTCCTTACATCTCAGCCCTAATTTCTCGCTATGCACCATCCCGACTCTTGTGTTCTGCTCATGGATGTCTTCTCTCTACCCCCTTTGTATCTAAAGCCCTCTCCCACCTTAAACCTCTCACTGACTGCCCCACACCTCTGGAATGCCCTTCCCCTCAATACCCGACAAGCACCCTCTCTATCCACCTTTAAGACCCACCTTAAAACACACCTGCTTAATGAAACATATAAGTAGCTCCGTGACTAATACTATACACATGATACATAAAGCTTGGCCCCCTGCAGACGCAATTACCAGAATGCCCTCCTACTGTCTCTGTACGTTCTTCCTACCTACCAATTAGATTGTAAGTTCTCTGGAGCAGGAACTCCTCTTCCTAAATGTTAATTTTTATGTCTGAAGCGCTTATTCCCATGTTCTGTTATTTGCATTATTTCTCATTTGTATGATTGTCACGTGTATTACTACTGTGAAGCTCTATGTATATTAATGGTGCTATATAAATAAATACATACATGCACACAATGGAATAATTAGAGACAGAGTGGTGTTTTGGATAGGAGGGAAACAATGAAATGGCCTATACGGATGCCAAGAGAATAAAGCATGAGGAGGTGAAGTATGGGGCTCAGTGTTAAAAGCTTTAGAAATGTTCAAGAGGCTGTGGAGTGAATACTGACCGTGTGATTATGCCATATGTAGATCATTGGTTACCTTGGCTAGTGCTATGTTGATAGAGTGCATGACTCGAATGAATTACCTCAGGGGATCAAAGAGAAAGTTTGAGCAATAACTAGTCACTCTGTATACTGTGATATTTTGAATGCTCTAGAGTCAACTCTGATCGATTTAGTTCATAAATTAAAATACTACACCTGTGCTTGCTAGGTCTGTCAATTAGAAATGCAAAGCATAGCTGTAAAGACAATATAATTAAAGAAAGTAAAAGAGCAAATGTTTGAATTTTTCATACTGTTTTTCATGTAACATCACTACCATTAACAATAGAATGATGCCAGACTTCATTTCTACTTTGTACAGTATGAGTGAGTTTATATTTTGCCCCTCTAGTGTTCCATCTTCAAAGTGCATTTGCACCCAGCTGGCCAGTTGAGGTTCTTAGGGACCTCTAAATGGGAAAGTTTTTGTCAATCAATTGCTTTCTTTACTTTTTTCCCATTCTATCTTGATTAGACAGTCAATAAAGTTGGTTGGATGTACAAGCACTTGCTGTTCATACAGTGACATCAGACAAAAGGGAGGAATCCATCTTTAACTTAAATATATATATATACTTTTGGGTTTCAGACTAGGGTTAAAAGGTATCAATTATGCAGATGACATGCTTAAATATTTCACTGGAATTAGTTAACCTTGGTGCTCTGAGGGATTGCCCCTTTAACTAGTTTCTGCTATAATGCAGTATTTCTTTTTGTTATGTACAAACAGATTTGAACATACAAAAAAGTGCTCTACCCACAAAACAAATAGTGTGCTACGTTAAATAAATACTGTGACAAATAAAAATACAGATGTAAATCATATGCAAGGAAAAATCTCTTTAGGAATGAATCCTTAAAAGAGATGGCAGCCTAGGTGACTGGAACAAGTCTTTTTCAAAACTTGATTAATATAAAGACAACAAACCAAACATAATTCCGGCACAAAAATGGACTGAAAACCAGTCCCAGTGGTAATAACAAAAACAGTCCCAATCAAGATACTCTAGTGAAATTTCCAAAGGTTGCTTCAAATAGCTGATTATTAATTAGTAGGAGAATAATATGAAAGGGATATTTTGCTCTGGACCGGTCTCCGGCTGGATCCTGGAATCCCAAAGTCTCCAATCGAGTGAAGGTGATACCCACAGACAAAGAGAGAATATATAGCGTAATACAGTAAAGCTGTATTAATAGCACAAGACCTTAGAAAACACTTGCACTGTACTTCGTCTTTGAGCGTATTTAAAAGAATTGCTTTATGCAGCATGAGTTGTGGGGCTCTGTAATTTGGCCATTACCAACTACTATGGCCCCTGATGGCCTGAATATAGAGTTTGATCTGGCTGCCTTTCTAAGAGAGAATTGAAATGTGATTCCGGTTTATGATTAGCGATGACAGTTTAGGATAGCTTTTTTTTAGATGGCTATAGTAGTTGGTAATGACCAGATTTTGAGATAAGCTGAAACAGTGTATCCAGATTTTCTATGTAATGTTATGTATTTGTTTTTTTGTTTTTTATAAACCTGCATAATGTTATGTTTATTAATGTTGTTTTTACCTATAGGGTACAACAGAAAAAAATAAGATAGCGCTGATTTCTAGGTATATTTAAATAGTGAAATATATAAATTCACTTGAAAAAATAGGCTGACTGCCTATGATATAACTCTGAACCCAGGTCAGAAGGAATGTATGGAAGAATTGTTATATCTCTGGCGCTCGGCACATAAATAATTACATATAAAGGATATATACAACCAGAGTTGATGTTGCTGGCAGATCCAATGCAGTACTCCATGTGTAGATGCTCAAACATGGAATAAGAATAAATAAAAATACATAGCGTGATATTGCTTGGTAACCTGATCAGGTATACACAAGGACAAATACAACAAAATCAAATAATGAACAACAAATGCTGAGGACAGGCAGTGATTGATGGTTATACAAAACACATTTAATAAAACACAGTTAATATAACACAAATTAGTGCTAAAGATAAAACATGAAAAGGTCCCACTGATATGCTCCTGCTATAGCTGAAGTACCCGCTTACCAGAGGTGAGAAGGTAACTGGCAGTGGATAATCAGAGAGTATCCCCTCTCATCTGTGGCCAGTCTGCTCTGAGCATTCCTCTTTGACATAAACCACGTGCTGGTGTCCTGTGTCAGCTTCCGAGTGGAGCCCTCCCCTGTTCTCGCGGGGACAGACCTCTGCTGTTGTGTGGCTCCAACCTCTATGGCTCGAGCAGCCTGTGAAGTGCAATCACAGCTGCAGATCCGCACAGTTAATTATCAACAACAATTATTACATTTGCTAAATACAGGTTTAAATCAACAAATCCTAACCAAACAGGAATTTGAGTTTCTTTATAATCAATATCCCATTATCCCAGTTTTCTATATAATTCCCAAAATTCATAAAAATTTAAATCAGCCACCCGGACGTCCAATTATATCAGGAATTCAGTCACTTACTTCCCATTTGTCTCAATTTATAGACCATCATCTTCAACCATATGTTATCAAGCTCCCATCATATCTTAGGGATACGACCCACATACTGCAGACCCTCAATGACATTAAATGGCTACCACACTACTATTTAGTAACAGCTGACGTAACTTTGTTATATACGGTCATTGACCATGCACAGGGCTGTGATGCTATTGGTCAAGTTTTAGATAATGACCCTTCAGTTTCTAATGTGTTTAAATACTTTTTAATTTCAGGTATTCAATTCATTTTTTCACATCATTTTTTTAAATTTTAATAATTAATATTATTTACAGATATGTGGCACCGCCATGGGCACCAGGTTTGCTCCAAGTTATGCTAATTTATTTATGGGCAGCTGGGAAAACAGATTTATCTGGTCCAGCTGCCCCTTTGGAGCAAGCCTGGCGGCGCTACATCAGTGACATTTTTTTCATTTGGTCAGGTTCATTACAACAGCTAAAATCATTTAAACACTATATGAATGACAATCCATTTAATTTGAAATTCACTTTTTCATCAAGTAATACTTCAATAGAATTTTTAGATCTAGTTCTTTACATCATGGACAATGCACTACATACGAAAACATTCTTCAAGACAGTTCAAGCGAACAATTATCTACATGCCAATAGTCATCACAAACATACCAAAGGTACAGTTTACTAGACTCAAATGGAATAGTCCCACTCCAGATGTATTTAATACACAAGCACAAGATTTAAAAAATAAATTTATAGATAGAAAATACCCGTCTCACGAATTAGATCAAATTCTTTCCGAAGTGAAATCAATAGATAGAATCACTCTTTTAAAATACAAGCAGAAAAAAACAGAAACAACAATACATATACCTTTTATAACCAAATATAACCAAATGGCTCCAGCCATAAGGAAAACTCTTCGCAAGTACTCGCCATTTTTAAGAAAGGATAAAGATTTGGTAGACATACTACCTATAAATCCGAAAATTATATTTACAAAAGCCTTAAATATAGGCCAAAAATTGGCTCCCTGCTGCCCCTTGATACAAAATAAGCACCACACTAATAATGCTGCCAAGGGATATTATACTTGCAATACATGCATTGCCTGCAAGTACAGTGCGAAGAGTTTTTTTCTTTCACTTCCATCAATACTTCTAGGACATATACCATCAAACAACATATTACATGCAATAGCACTAATGTCATTTATCTCCTTGAATGTCCTTGTGGTCTGCAGTATGTGGGTATGACCACTAGATCCAATAAACGTAGATTATATGAACATATTTATAACATTAAGAAGGGCTTGATCACTCATAATGTGTCTAGCCATTTTCTCCAAGTGCACGGCAAAGATCCTAAGGGTCTAAAATGTATGGCTATAGAAGTCCTCACGCCTTATTGGCGAGGAGGCAATACCACAAGCCTTCTGGGGAGAAGAGAATCATTTTGGATCTATGAGCTTCAGACCCTAGCACCGTCTGGTCTTAATATAGAGTTTGATCTAAAATCCTTTCTGTTGGATAAGTAAAGAACCAATAGCGGTTTACTATAATCATTCTAATACTGTTTATAGTATTTTGTAGCATTAGGTATCACAATATTAGTAACACTATATGTACACATTAAGTTCTAGTTACATTTACATTGATTCACAAATAAGTTCAATAGATTTTAGCACACATTTTTTCATATATCACGTAATATTTATTAGTATATCACCAAATAGGTTATTACAGGCATACCCCGCTTTAAGGACACTCACTTTAAGTACACTCGCGAGTAAGTACATGTCGCCCAATAGGCAAACGGCAGCTCACGCATGCGCCTGTCAGCACGTCCTGAACAGCAATATCGGCTCCCTACCTGTACCGAAGCTGTGCGCAAGCGAGGAGAATATAGAGCATGTTACAAATGTGTTATTTACATCAGTTATGCACGTATATGACGATTGCAGTACAGTACATGCATCGATAAGTGGAAAAAAGGTACAGCTTCACTTTAAGTACATTTTCGCTTTACATACATGCTCCGGTCCCATTGCGTATGTTAATGCGGGGTATGCCTGTATTATTATTTCATTATACTTGCATTATTTGTTTACAGCTTCCTTATAGGTATGAGCACATGTATATACTTACACTGGTCTGATGCACGTTTCCCACAAGTAGATAGTATACTAATATCAATAATATTGGTATTCACAATATTTATAGCTACATTATGGAGCCTATGCAGAGAGCAGCGAATTTTAAAATTGGCGAGTTTATTAAAAAGTAGCTTTTTTGGAGAGTTTTATTCTCCATATGCAGAAATGTGCGAATTCTGCTATGTTTAACATGAATGCGTGTGGCGAGTTTAAATTGGCGAGATGCGCGCTTCAGAAATGTGTAAAAAAAAATTCGCGCCTTTTTTTTCCCTTTGCTATGGCCGCGAGCGGCAGCTTCTTGCCAATTTTTTCTGGCGAGGCAAAAAGGAGACAATCGCGCCATTTTATTGGCGCGAACAGCCGCTAGATGCCGTTCGCGCCTCTCTGCATTAGGATATTTTTAAAACTGGCGAGATGGAGGTTCTCGCCAGCCGCGAGGCGAGTTTTAGAAATAGAAAAGAAAAATTGGCGCGTTTTTCGTAACTCGCCATTTTCTGCTGTTTTCTGCGTGATTTTCTCCAAAAAATGGCGAATTTTGAAATAGCGCTGCTCTCTGCATAGGCCCCTATAACTGTTATTAGTTATCAGTCATCAAGACTTATATTAATAATTATTACATCACATAGACTCATATTAATTGCATCACATAAATACTACTCATATTTATGTGAGTAGTATAGACATAGATTCTTCATTAGATGCGTATTGTCCATTTTGGCCCCCTTTTTTGTCCAGGATACATCTCATAATTTTGCACATACAGTATTTTCTATTGGATGTTGCTGATGCATATATCAAAGAATCTTAGACGCTTCACTAAAGTAATATATGATAGCAACTAGGGGTTGGCTACCAAGGCTCTACACATAAAGAAGGAGTATTATATACTATTTGTTTTTGTCTATAGGTTTTTTGTATTTTGTGTTTTTTGATATATGTATATGTTTGTTTTCTTGCTGAGGCACCTAGCAGATTGGAAATCCATACTGCGCATGTCCGGAACTCTTAATAGGTGTACTGCACCTTTAATTGGAACTATATATACACGGACATACTGTACAAGGACTGAGACATTATCGTTACACCCCTGAGGAAGGAAGCTGCGTCTTCCGAAACGCGTAGTGTGGTCCCGCTTTTATTGCCTACTGCTTGCTGATCTTCCCGCTGACTATCGATTTTGGTCATCTCATTTATCTGAACACGAGCGAATCTCCTGTTACCATCTGCACGTCACTCTCGGGCAGACGCACTGAGAATCTGCAGTTGCGGATCTGCAGCTGTGATTGCACGCTCACAGGCTGCTCGAGCCATAGAGGTTGGAGCCACACAACAGCAGAGGTCTGTCCCCGCGAGAACAGGGGAGGGCTCCACCCATAAGCTGACACAGGACACCAGCACGCTGTTGATGCCAAAGAGGAACGCTCAGAGCAGACTGGCCACAGATGAGAGGGGATACTCTCTGATTATCCACTGCCAGTTACATTCTCACCTCTGGTAAGCGGGTACTTCAGCTATAGCAGGAGCATATCACTGGGACCTTTTCATGTTTTATCTTTAGCACTAATTTGTGTTATATTAACTGTGTTTTATTAAATGTGTTTTACCTATAGGGTGCAATGATACAAGTGTTGTGAATTGCACCTCTATTGAGGATATGTCTAATTGAAACAAAGGGGTTAACTCAAATTGCTTTTGGGCTGTAAATAGCCAGACTAGACAATATGTCTCCATTACCCCTGAGGAAGTGACGAGCCTTAGTCACAGAATGCATAGGGTGGAGCCTAAACTGCTGTCAGTGCGGAGAAGGAGCTGGCGAACCTGCAGCTACATCATCGGGGGAGGGAGTCGCCGACCCCAGCTGCAGAACGCCAAGCCCCACGACTCGTGCTGCGGACGGCAATTCTTTTAAATACACTTAAAGACCAAGCACATTGTATTAATACATTTTTACTGTATTATGCTATATTTTCTCTTTGTCTGTGGGTATCACCTTCACTCGATTGGAGACCTTTGGGATTCCAGGATCCAGCCTGAGACCGGTCCAGAGCAAAATATCCCTTTTATATTATTCTCCTACTAATTAACAATCAGCTATTTGAAGTAAAAAAGTGGTTGATCCGTGAAACTGCCAGAAAGGCTCAACCACTTTTTTTCCCTCTACATTCCATGATCGGAGAGACGCCACAGGGGGATCACGGATTGCCCTACCATTTTGGGTTTATCGCTAGCTGCATCCAGGTGGAGAAGTTACGGTGATCAATCGTGAGTAAAAGCGTTACTCCATACTGGACCCACGGAGGCAGGGGTTTTATCAAGCTGCAGTTATCCCGTGGGGGTAGCATATCTATCCTTCACAGGGTTAACAGGGCTTTGCCTTTTACTAGCGGTTCACGCACCTGTGATCTCCTTTCACCATTTATTTTATTCATTTCTTTCAGCAGTAACAGTTCGTCATTTAACCCTATAAGTGCCCCGCTTGTTATATCAAAATACATTGGCTCATTATACTGTAGCTTTATGTTTTGATCCTTGAGCTTATATTTGGTTTTCCCACTATTGAGCTAATTGAAGCAACATTTGGAAGTTTTACTAGTGTATCTTGATTGGGACTGTTTTTTTGGATTACCACTGGGACTGTTTTTCCAGTTCATTTTTGCGCCAGGGCTTTGTTTGGTTTGTTGTCATTTTTTTGTGTGTTGGAAATGTTCCGCAAACACTTTATGGAGAACAGATTTTTCCTTTAATTATAGACTGATATTGTAGCGTTTCGTAAAATTCTAATGTACAACACAAGCAGTACATAAAAAGGCACAGACTTACTAAACTGTTCTCAACCTTGACAAACGTGAAGATCCATTCAAGTAAAGGGGATATAAGGGGCAATCAGGCTTAGCTGTGTTTAGTAATATTGGGCTTGTGTGCAATTTTGTAATCCCGATAAAACTTCCATCCACTAGTTCTGATAGACAAGTAAAATCGCTACAAATTTTGATGCAGTGTATTGCTTCAAGTTCATGCTCAAAGCTGTACTAATAATTTTCCTAGAAAATTACAAATAGACCCACAAACATTTTTTCCCCCTATGGGTGTTTCTTCAAAATAGAAGACAACTGCATATACAACCATACAACCAACAATCATACTCCCAATATGATGAGATGTATTCCAATATTGTTTAGACTCGTGCTTCTTAATGTAGCAATCACATCTTTATTACAAAAATATGTCAATATTATCACTCCATTATTTATTTCCTTAATTGAGATTGACTGTACTTGGTTAGGTTACATAGTAAGAATACATACACGGGATGAGGGCTCCTTCAGAGAGACCCTTTTTGCACATGATCTTTTACAATCAGATTTGTTGCTGTTCTTTCTGTTTTCTTGTTTATTCGGGGAAACAAAGGAGAACAAAAGTGTTTGTGCTCCAAAAAGAAAATTCACTTGTGTGCACACTATGTATGTATAAAATTTAACTTTTAATAGGTGTACTTAAAACATATATTACCGTAACACTAAATATAAACCTTTAAAAATAAATTAAATGATATGTACACATGCACCAGAGTTAGCCTCACATATATAAATAAGTTCCAGCATATAATTATAACTGTAACCTGAGAGGCTAAACAAGCTGCAACCAGGCAAGGTGAGTCAGAGTGACCCTCAATTGCAATCAAGAGCACAGTAAGTGTGCAGCCAAGAGACTGTGGCAGAGAAGCGGCTACAATATATTGTAATAGTGATGTGTATAAAGCCAACTCTGCCAGTTGAAATGTGGTAAAATATTGGCTATGCTCATGAGAAATGCCCAACACTTGCATTTAACAGCACAGAGGATGATTGGTCAGTAGCTACAAATTTGTCCCTGACGAAGCTCCATAGTAGGAGGGAAACGCGCGTTGGACGCGTTATTATGTCATCAGCCCCTGGTATGGGGTTGTTTTAATATAGTGCGCTAGTAACCAGTTTCTCATCAGCATAGCCAATATATAAAAACAGTGTAGCTAGCAGGGTGGGCTTTATGGATACTATTATTGTCTATGGACACACTGTAGCCACATCCCTGCTGTAGCTACTGACCAATCATCCTCTGTGCTGTTAAATGCAAGTGTTGGGCATTTCTCATGTGCATAGCCAATATTTTACCACATTTCAACTGGCAGAGTTGGCTTTATACACATCACTATTACAATATATTGTAGCCGCTTCTCTGCCACAGTCTCTTGGCTGCACACTTACTGTGCTCTTGATTGCAATTGAGGGTCACTCTGACTCACCTTGCCTGGTTGCAGCTTGTTTAGCCTCTCAGGTTACAGTTATAATTATATGCTGGAACTTATTTATATATGTGAGGCTAACTCTGGTACATGTGTACATATCATTTAATTTATTTTTAAAGGTTTATATTTAGTGTTACGGTAATATATGTTTTAAGTACACCTATTAAAAGTTAAATTTTATACATACATAGTGTGCACACAAGTGAATTTTCTCTTTGGAGCACAAACACTTTTGTTCTCCTTTGTTTCCCTGATTCACTTCAATTTACAGTCGCACCTATTGTTCCTTATAATTATCGTTATTTATTATTCATCCATATCACAATTAGTATAATTTAGTCGATCACTCCCTATCCCTCCCCCTTTCTTTGTTTCTTGTTTATTCAACAGATCCTGGGGGGATTTTTCACAACAAGAACTTCCCTGTTGCACGATTGTAGAATGTTTTCCATGGGACATTTATCATATAGAACTTTCTAGTAAGAATATAGAACATCAATACATGGATAAATGCCACTGTACTGTATGCCCCTCATTACAAATTAAAATGGTGTGATGTTAGTGCCAATGTCCCTCTTTTAAATCTAGACTATAAACTTGCGTAATACTTTCTGTACGTGCAAATTGGGCAGCATTGATGTTTGTTAGGCACTTCTGCACTTGAATCCCTGTGGATTCTGCCTGTGATAATCTTTAATAATGCCCCCGTGGTGTTATGTCAGTATTACTGCATTTTGTAGTGACATTAAAGTACTGTATCTGAACCATGTTACCATCAAATGATTCTACTGCACTGTATGTGTCAGTATATATAATAATCCATTAGCATGGTAAATGCTTTATGCCATAACTTCTAAGTGCAGAATTTCTTAATATCTACTACGTGTGAAGATCTTTGTACAATTCTAAATACTAGACTCCTTTGTCTAATGAAAATGTAAATGATTTCCAATTAAAATTGATCTTTCACACACTTCTCCAATTGCAGTTTTCAGAGAATCCTGGTCAAAAGGCCCCCATGGCGCACATATAAATTATGCCTTTGCCCCTAAACATTTGTGAGGACCCATTGACGATCTAAAAACCATCTTGGTGATCCAGTTGACAATCTCTGCTTTCCAAAACCATGGCCCTAAAAGCTTTTTGCTCCTTCACCTGCCACACAGAAGAATGCAGGTGCTTGCAGAAACCAACACTTCAATTTAGAAGACCGTATTTAATATTAATATTAGATTAACATGATATAATGGCACATGAAATTAATTTGTACAATATTTAGGATACTTTTAACCGCTACTGAGCATACATACACCATTTTTCTTTTCAGTAATTTGAATGTATCCAAGTATTATAATTATTAATGTTCCCATTTATTATAATATGCAAGGAAAAATCAAGCGCAAATAATATCACAACAGATCAAAGGTAACACAGATGATATACTATTCTTAATGAGTGCAGCTCCTGACGTAGAATTCAAACTAAATTCAATCAGCAAACGAAGGAGAAACAGGTGCGCAAAGCACATCAGGACATGTAAGAGAGAGTAAAAACACCAAATAGTGCAATATTGTCTACTTCAGCAAATTAGCTTCAATTCTGGAAGTTCTATAAAATTTGCACTCACGTGTTTAACGTGAAATCAGAGCGTTGTGGTTATTCAAAGTTACCAACTTATGTCTCCAGACAGGTACTCCAGATCCACATAGAGAGGGGGAAATTCCATATACAAAAAGAGGGGAAAAGCAAAATAGTATAGTACTGTTTTTAATGTTAAAAACACAAAGTATTCCACTTACATAAGTGCCTTTGTTTGAGAGCATTCAGACCACACTGGGTCACAGGGTCAGACAAAATATTCACAGCAAACAGCATCCGCTCCACGGCCGTCACCGCAGGTACTCCTTTAGTGGAGCCCTTGTTGATGACATCTGGAGTGGAGGACAACTTTAATCAGCCCAGTACCTGCTGTGACGGCTGTGGAGCGGATGCTGTTTGCTGTGAATATTTTGTCTGACCCTGTGACCCAGTGTGGTCTGAATGCTCTCAAACAAAGGCACTTATGTAAGTGGAATACTTTTTGTTTTTAACATTAAAAACAGTACTATACTATTTTGCTTTTCCCCTCTTTTTGAATATGGAATTTCCCCCTCTCTATGTGGATCTGGAGTACCTGTCTGGAGACATAAGTTGGTAACTTTGAATAACCACAACGCTCTGATTTCACGTTAAACACGTGAGTGCAAATTTTATAGAACTTCCAGAATTGAAGCTAATTTGCTGAAGTAGACAATATTGCACTATTTGGTGTTTTTACTCTCTCTTACATGTCCTGATGTGATTTGTGCACCTGTTTCTCCTTAATTTATTATAATAATAAGATCACTTGTGAGCACATTCACATGAATTATAATTATTCATATTCCCATTTATTATCACTTGTGTGCACATTCACATGTCTTAGGCAGGTCTGCAACCCTGCCTTTCACCATTATCCCCAGCATACAGTGCTTCCACTGCAGGAAGGGATTCTGGGAAATGACATGCAAATGAGCACACTATGTGTCACTTTTTGTCTAAAAAAACCATTGTTACATGGAGTCCATACTCCCTTTTAGCAGGGAGTGACAAACTATTGTACATCTGGTTGTGAGTATCATTCCATTTATTGCTGGACTCATATACTGTACTGTACTTAGAGGTGTGATGTTTATGCGTTTGAATATATATATATATATATATATATATATATGTATATATATATGTATATATATATGTATATATATATATATATATATATATATATGTATATATATAGTCAGATGACCGCAGTTCAATGCTAAATCCTCTATAAGTACAACATAAGGACTTATATTGTCAAGGCTTGCATAAGGGTTTTTTCCTTTTTCCTGCTAATTACCATATTGGATTATAGAAAGGATTCCAGATTTATACCAGTGGGCTCTTTTCTTCATAGTGAATCCCATTATTTTTTTTGGAGCCCCAGTCCTCCCCTATCCAGGGAAACCTACATGTCTTAGACAGGTCTGATACCCTGCCTTTCACCATTATCACCAATCATACAGGACTTCTACGTGTGTGTGTGTGTGTGTGTGTGTGTGTGTGTGTGTGTGTGTGTGTGTGTGTGTGTGTGTGTGTGTGTGTGTGTGTGTGTGTGTGTGTGTGTCAATATTTCTAAAAATGTATTAATCAGGCTGTGTTTATCCAGAACTTAACATTTCATAACCTTGATCATGTTTGAGGTTGAATTGTAACATTAAATGTTTCTTGAAATAATATACTGTAGTAATAATCTTGTGTACTCTACCCTTGTGAGCACAAAAAGAAAGTGGCCCCTGATTAATAAATAGCATTATAGATAAAGCACCTTTTAAAAAAAATCAAAAACATATTTACTTATTAAATGGAATATTTATCTAGATAGTTTCCCTCTCCCCCTCCCCCCCTTCCCTGCCTCCCCCCCTTCCCTGCCTTCCCCCTCCCCGCTCCCTGCCTTCCCCCCCTCCCCCTTCTGATTCTCATGGAGCATTATGGAAAGGCCTGATAAGAGAATCTTTCAATTATAATATAGTAAGCCTGCGCTATATACTGCCTTCTGGTTTATAGCATCTTGAGAATGTAGAAGTTCAGATTTCCAGGGGAGGCACGGGGGTTACAGAGGTCCCGCACTCCCCAGATGAATTTACTATCACCATCTGGTTACTGATTATTGATGACCCCACAGCTACAATTAGCTAGACTGCGGTTACGCTTTAAAGGTTTTTTTTTTTATTGCAGTTTTTTTGTAAATAGTATGCTTTTTGTACCCTGTTTTGATTTTTTTCACCATTAGGTGATTCAGTGCTCTGGGCTACGTTAAGTGTCCTAGGGTTTTAGAAATACACATTAATGTCTAATCTGAGATCAATTTAGTTACACACTACCAGGTCTTGATACTCCAACTAATAGGATTTGTATTTAATTATACTCCAGTGGAGACTAAAATGTGCTTCATCCAGGGTGAGCATACTAATAACTGCTATATTAGTGTTAGACTAATATAAATTATTAGTGTGTTGTTGCAAGGGATTGGCCATGGACGTGATATTACAAATCCATTTTTCACGACTATTTTTAATTATTACCATTAAAAGGTTTTATTGATACTATAACTCAACTAAACTCACTGTGAGTGTATTCAACAGGGATTCTTTCTTTCTTTATTATATTTGTCACGCGCTCTCCCCCAAGGCATTTAAATTAAATGTCGGGGGGGGGGGGGGGGCACAAGGCATCTGCAGCTTCCCCTACCTGGTCTTCGGCGACGCGTCACCATGGTAACCGGAGACAAATTACGCCACAGGATCACGCGATGTCGCGTTGCTATGGCAATGTGACGTCACATGACCCCACCCCGTCATTTGCCGCCGGATCCAAGGAGAGGGGGGGGGGGCGGGCGAGCCGGGAGGTAAGCAGGCAGGAGAGGGAGGGGGCACAGATTAAAAACTTTGCACACCCCTGCCTTAAGGCCTTGAAGTAGTCTTTATCAGAACTATTTCTTTTGAGAATATTATAGCTCTTGGTTTTGCCAAGGAAATTTAACAAGGGGGCCACAAGGGGTAATAAGAAATTGCACTGCTTGGTAAATGTGGGTCATAATGTTAGCACACAATTATAATTAATTTTATTATCTAAGCGTTATTATTCAATGAGAGGGGTAATCGTGCTGCACAAATATAAGGATCTTGTATGTGATGGCTAGAATCTATAGGTATGTAGCCCCCTATTCCTAAGGGAAACTACGCGGCAACTACGTATGCTGCTATACCTACTTGCTCAGAGGAGGCCTAAGCCTCTGCCGCTGGGAGCCTGTGGTGAGCTTTCTCCTTGTAGTGCAGCGCTTCCACCTATGAGGGATCCCAGCGTAGGGATGATTCCTCATAGGACTCAATACTCTAGTAATAACAATATCACATTATAATTATAACTGGGCTTTACTATAATGGCATAGAACATACACCTCAGTCAAATACAAATCAGAAATATTACAATACAGTAGTACGATACCCAACACCCCTGTGTGATTCCCCCAAAGTACTGACGGTGACCACAGAACAATCCCACACCCAAATATGAGGTAGCGTTATCCCCTGTTAAGTGTCAGTGCACGTGGGTACTTTCCTGGTCAACGCCCAACCAGGGAATACTTGAAAAGTGATGTTGGGTCAGGTACCACGCAGCGGGGCCTCCAACATAAATCCCCTCACTCCTTAGCGTCCTGGATGATGTCGGTCCTGTAGGCCGGTACACGTGGTGGAGTCTCCGTCCGGAGGAACTCCACGCTGTCTGGTGTCCTGCTTCGGTGCAGCCTAACACTACATGGGTAACACTGAACTAGGGCCAACCCTACAACACTCCCCTACTGTGCAGGGGAAGCTAAATGGGGCCTGTGGGGAAGTCTGGCCAAGTCAAGGGGCTTACTAGCTACCTGGACACTACCTCTTCCCTTGCTGCCTCCGTCAGGACTGAATTTCCCTCCTTGTCCCGCGTAGGATATTCCGATCTCTAAAATGGCCGCTCGCGCCTTTTTCTGAAAGGCATTCTTGGACTTGTTGTCTCTAGTGCCTTTTTAGTCCCTTCCAAGATGGCCACCACCCCGGGCACAACTGCGTATGCGCAGTAGCCCGAACAACCCCCGACACATCCTCTCCCCACTCATGCAGAGCCCCGCAGAGCAGCCAAGCAGTGGAGCAGCTCCCCCCCTCACCTGAGGTAAGCAGGGAGCACTGCTACAGGTATAACACAGAATCAAAAAAGAGCACAAAGACCTTTTGTGCAGCACAATCACAAAGGATCTTTCTGCTCTTTTTTGATTCTAAGAGTTATTTTGAATTATTTAGAGAACTACTGCAGTGCGTTGATCCCTTTTTTGGGTTTATTTGAATTATTCTATTCATCCAGTGAAATGGAGACTATTGGCTGAGTGAGAATAACTTTGGTATGCGGAAAAGGCTATTTTAAATTCAAACAACATTAAGGTTCAGTGTTTGAGAAGGCCATTTCCAATTTAAAGTTCAGTCTGTACTATCAGTTATGATGTCTTTTCCCAAAATAGATAGATAAATAGATAGATACATGCATGTTTCACTGGGTTTATTGGGAATGTTCAATTTGCATAAGGTAAAAAATAAAGATCCTATCTAAAGAATCACGATCCCTGATGAATGGCTGAAGCTTTTTACCTAAAGTGGGTGCTCGAGAGAGGATTTATTTCTTTGTTACTTGCCATTTCCATTTCCTTTTAGTTACAGTACATAATTAATGGCCTAAATAAAAAGTGGATTTCTTTGCTTAATGCATAGGAATTATTACAAAATCAATAAACCCCTTTCTTTCAGTAATGTTTTGTTGCTTTTATAATTTTACCAAGTAAGCAGGGTTGGGTGAAGTTAGACACATTAGTGCATAAATTACCATGTTGATACTATCCTTTGGAAAGCTTAGCAGTTAATACCACTATAGTTCTGTGGTCATAATTCTCTCTTGGGTCTGCATAAACGTTTTTAATGTCTCCACATATTATCATATGGCATTTTTCAAGTAATAATTGAGACCTGGGTTTGAACACAAGACGAGTTTGTTTTTGGGATGGATGTCTGGACTTATAATGCATAACCAAGACTCTTGATAAATGATGCCAGAGAAATAACTTTTAGGTAAGCTATGTAGTCTAAAAAAAATTAACCAATTAACCGTCGTCTGTGCTATTACTAAGTGCATTAAACCTGATTACTTTATAAGAATTTACTGTTGAAGTATTGTAGACCTTGCTTTCTCACCATTTTGCTGCTGCTGCATCAGAATACATTGAAGTGGATAGGCTTTCTCTTATTTATTGAAGCCTGCTGCAGCAAGGAATGGGGAGATAATAACTTAAACAGTAAGTCATTTCGATTGCAAACGTTTTTTTAAGCGGATTCACTAGCTGTCTTCTTAGCTTATATATCACCAAGTAGTACCATGAATACTCACAGCTTTAAAAGGAATACCGTTTTATGAATGTAAATATATTTAGGTTATTCTGCGCCATTGTTTTTTCTTTTTTGACATTTGATCTTGTTGATGTACATTTTAACAGACATTGACTCTTTTGAAAGGCTTGTATTTCATTTGCTTTTTACTTCTGCTTTACATGAAGGAATTGTGATTTGTTTTATTCACATGCATATGTTTGTCAGATCCATATTTTTCCATGGAATGATTCCCAAGTGATATTTTGTTCAAATTGAATGTGCATACTTAAAAGAAATGCAAACAAAATGCAAAGTGCTGGGAGGGTATGAGCGTCATACAGTGTTATTTACTAGAGCAGGCCTGTCAAACTCAGAATAGGTTGTGGGCCAATTCTTAAATCTGACTGCTCGGGCCGCCTCATCAGTGGCGGTGAAAGGAAAGTAACTGACTTGCATAGTCACTATACGCCTCTCTTTCCCACCTCTCTTGCTCACCTCTCTCGCTCACCTATGTCCCCCCTCTCTCTTTTGCTCTGTCCTATCCCCTCTTTCTCTCGCTCTGCCCCCCTCTTTCTCTCGATCTGCCCCCCCTCTTTCTCTCGATCTGCCCCCCCTCTTTCTCTCTATCTGCCCCCCCTCTTTCTCTCGATCTGCCCCCCCTCTTTCTCTCGCTCTGCCCCACCTCTTTCTCTCGCTCTGCCCCCCCTCTTTCTCTCGCTCTGCCCCCCTCTTTCTCTCGCTCTGCCCCCTCTTTCTCTCGCTCTGCCCCCTCTTTCCCTCGCTCTGCCCCCTCTTTCCCTCGCTCTGCCCCCTCTTTCCCTCGCTCTGCCCCCTCTTTCCCTCGCTCTGCCCCCTCTTTCCCTCGCTCTGCCCCCTCTTTCCCTCTCTCTGCCCCCTCTTTCCCTCGCTCTGAACCCTGTTTCTCTCGCTCTGTCCCCCCTTTCTCTCGCTCTGTCCCCCCTTTCTCTCGCTCTGTCCCCCTCTTTCCTCTCTCGCGCTGTCCCCCCTCTTTCTCTCTGTCCCCCCTCTTTCTCTCTGTCCCCCCTCTTTCTTTCTCTGCCCCCCAATTTCTTTCTCTGCCCCCTCTTTCTCTCTCTCTCTGTCTCCCTTCTTTTTCCCTCTTCATTCTCTCTCCCTGTCCCCCCTCTTTCTCTCTCTCTCTCTGTCACCCTTCTTTCTCCCTCTTCATTCTCTTTCCCTGACCCCCCTCTTTCTCCCTCTGCCCCCCCCACTTTTCTCTGTCCCCCCACTTTTCTCTGTCCCCTTATTTCTCTCTCTCTCTGTCTCTCTCTTCTCTCTCTTCTCTCTCTTCTCTCTCTCTTCTCTCTCTCTTCTCTCTCTTCTTCTCTCTCTTCTTCTCTCTCCCCTCCCCTCCCCTCCCCTGTCTTGCTCTCTCTCTCTCTCTTTCTCTCTTTTCCAGGCTTCTTGGGCCACCTGTTTGATAGGCCTGTACCATGGTTTAGTGCAGGGGTGAACAAACCTTTTATGCCGAGCCCCCCTTTTCATCCATGAAATTTCTCTGGCCCCCCTGCCTGATGTAATCAAAATCACATGAAAAAAAAACCTTTATTAAACGGTTTACAATGTAAATACAAATATGTCTAAATACTTACATATTTCAACATTTTTGACACTGTTAAACATTACAATTTAAGTTTTTTTTTTTTTTTTTTTTTTTTTTTTTTTGTAACATGGTGTGGGTCGGCTCATTTTATCTATGGCTGGGATTATGGTGCTGGCGACGCTGCATGCACGCACTTGCGTGCGCATGCCCGGCAACCACTGTGCTGCATTTGCTTATGGGAGCTACCCCCGTGCCTGTGCACCTAGAGGCAGAGAGGCACAATGACGCGGCAGCCAAGTTCACAAATCGCTTGGACTGCAGGAGTGCGCATGGTGGCGCGCTCGTTTGCACGTGGACTGTCACAAAAGCAATCCATTTGGGTGCATTCATCCACCCCTTTGCCACCTCCCTGCCCTCTTCCCCCCCTTTTTTGTTCCTTCTCCAATTTGCGTTTTTTCCCCCTGCTCTTTAGCTTGCCTTCCCCAGTGCCATCCACCCTCCTACAGTACCTACCAGTATTATTTATTTTTCCGTTTTTAATGTTTTTTTTTCTTCTTTTTTTTAGTATTTTATTACATTCAAAGTCCTGTAACATTTAGATAGCTGCTGCTTACCCTTTCAAATCTCAGCTGTACAGAGGGTCACAGCAAATCAGGGTGCCAGCGGAGAGAAGGACCAGAGAGTTATTGCAGGACAGACCAAGGGAGGGACATTCAACGATACCGCGCTGGTTCGTGCCTCTCCCCTGCCGTCCTACTGCAGTACTGGCCTCTTCTGATTTTCTTGTGCAGCCGCTGTGCACATGCGCGCACACCAAGGCTGAGTCTCCGCTGGCGCTGACTGCGCTATGCGTTTGGCATGCTTACCTCTGTGCATGGGAATCCTCCCGTTCGTGCGTGGTCACGCATGCTCCCCCAAGCTTTGTGCTTTGTGCACATAGACACACACACTCACAGAGACACACACACTCACAGAGACACACACACTCACAGAGACACAGCCCCAATCCAGCCAAGGACACGTCCCCTTCAGTAATAGCCACACCCCCCGCTCCTGCTCTAAAAATATTGCAGAATGCACATGCGGGTGGGCTGTTCGGACAGCTACCTGGCTGCCCGCCCCCCCCTCCCGCGTCAACATTTTCATCCGCTGGCACCGCCCGCGCACAGCATTTTCAGCCGCCTGCACCGCGCACTGCATGTGATGCCGTCTGCCTGCCCGAACACAACAGCTTTCACCACCCCTGGTTTAATGAATAACCAGCAAATCCCCTTTTCCACCATTGTAGTGACAAACTTCAATTCACCCACTGAGGAGATAGAGCTCAGAGACGTGGCTGCTATGTCCAAAGTGATGTGGTTCTATGTATGAAGGCCAGAGTGGTGCAGTACTGGGGCCAGATCTGTCGTGTGTGTGTGTGTGTGTATGTGTGTGTATATGCAGTGCTTGACAAATCACCCAAAATCTACTCGCCACCTAGTCCCGCCCCTAGTCTCGCCCCCGCTTTAAAAAAATACATAAATAAATTGAATAAATTCCTAGTAAGAACATTCGTTTTTGACATAAGTTTATTTATTGTATTACATTATACTACAATTAGTCCTTGTTACGTGTGTATGTGTAAATGTCGGATCTAGAAAAAAAAGCCAGATGTGAATGACTAGTTTCATGCACCCCTTAACCAGTGTCTGGATGCCCCCGCTTCACAATATTTAAAGCAGCAATCCCGCCTGGGATCTTACCTGATCCGCAGTCCCTCAATGTCCAGGTACCCTCATTCCCGCAATGTTATACATTGGAGGGGTGGTGTTCCCTACCTGTCTTCTGGGTTAGGGGGGATTCCGATGTCT
>NC_134486.1:278404830-278466440 GCF_040206685.1 Ascaphus truei | reverse complement strand
AAAGTAGCGCCACTCGTGAGACTAGTGAATATGAATAATGATAATAAAATTCTACTATGTGCAATATACAAATAAATACAAACAATCCTATATAAATGTGAAAAAATAAATTAAAATGTATTATAATAATATCAAGCAAACTAGAATATACACTCTAAATGCATGAATTAAAAATATTCATGCACACACAATATAAAATTAAATAATAAAAAAGTCCAAGTGAAAATGTCCAAACCCTAGAATAAGTCCTGATTGATATAACAGAACAATGTACAGGGGTCCACGGCTGCTCTCAAATGGAATACCCAATTCCAATGTAGAATCGAGAAGAACAAAAAGAAGACAGAGAGCGCACGCCCCATAGTGTATTATTGTACATTTAATTGGAGGGGGCGATGGAGGAGGGATTAAAAACACTCACAAAGTAGATGTGAATAACAAGCAAATTCTGATAAAAAATCACAGAGGCAAGCACCGTCCCGTGTCACGTCTGCAGTCCAACAGGAAATCTTCGAACGATTCACCAGGTAGCGTTCATCCTCTGAACGATCAATAAAGTCCTCCACGCAATGTGGTATTAGAGTAGGGCCTCAATGAAACACCATACACGCTCCGGCCGTAAAGAGTGCATGTTACGTGATGACGTAATGTTGTAAGGGACATATATATATATACATGTAGAGGTATCAGTACCATGTTAGCCGAGCTTCAATAATCAAAAAATAAATAGATGATACCGTTCTGTGGCTAACGAAATGCTTTTATTTGTGCGAGCTTTCGAGATACACTGATCTCTTCTTCCGGCGATGTTACAATGAATGAAGCAAGCAAAATGTATACTTAAAAACAGTGTCTCTTGGAATGTTATCTGTGCTTGTCCTTCCCCCGGTTGGATGTGTTTTATGGCTAGAGGTGTCAAAAGGTTAGCATCAGCATCAGCACAGCATCACACGCAGAACAAGAGACAGTCCTGTCGGCGAACATTTCTCTAACTGGCCATAAGATGAACGATCTGAGGGTTGCCATACTCAAAGGTAATCTTAAAACACCGAAAGAGAGACGGTTGCATGAATATAAATTTATGCAACTGTTCGGGACACTTAACGGTGGCCTAAACAGAGATCGAAATTTTATGAGTCATTACTGACACAAGTGAACTCTCTTCCCATGAGCGCTAAAGACCATGTCTGTACATACTGTGCTATATGTATGCATACACAGCTGTCTCTTACACATACCAATACTCCTTGTTTTTCCATCCCTATACACCAATAGGGACCACATAGTATCCACACACACTTTTAGTTATGCCACTATCTCCCACATTTCCACACCTACCCACACCATTTTTATTAACTCCCACTCCACACACCCCTTTTGTAAAGCACTGTATACACTGTGGGCTCTCCATTCATTTATATTCACACAGATACACACACACACACACACACACACTCTTACATCACTTACTGTCAGGAACCATTTAACACCTCTAGCAATAAATCTCATCCACACCGGGGGAAGGACAAGCACAGATAACATTCCAGGAGATACTGTTTTTAAGTATACCCTTTGCTTGCTTCATTCATTGTAACATAGCCGGAAGAAGAGATCAGTGTATCTCGAAAGCTCGCACAAATAAAAGCATTTCGTTAGCCACAAAACGGTATTATCTATTTATTTTTTTATTATATATATTTATATATATATATATATATATATATACAGTGTATATATATATATATACACACACAGTGTTCGACAAATCACCCAAAAATCTACTCGCCCAACCAAAAAATCTACTCGCCACCTAGTCCCGCCCCTAACCCCGCCCCCAACCCCGCTTTAAAATAAAATATATAAATAAAATACATTTAATAAATTCCTAGTCAGAACAACATTCGTTTTTGACAAATGTATTTATTACATTATACTACAATTAGTCCTTGTTACGTGTGTGTGTGTAAGTGTGTAAATGTCGGATCTAGAAATAAAAGCCACATTTGAATGACTAGTTTCCTGAACACCTTAACCAGTGTCTGGACGTCCCCGCTTGACAATATCTAAAGCAGCAATCCCTCCTGGGATCTTACCTGATCCGCAGTCCCTCAATGTCCAGGTACCTCATTCCCGCAATGTTATAAGTTGGAGGGGATGTGTTCCCTACCTGTCTTCTGGGTTAGGGGGGGGTTCCGATGTCTTCTGTGTGAAGCTTGAGTCAGATCTGGAAGAAAGCAGTATAGGTTATTTTGGTGTAGTATAGGACATTTAAGATATATAGGGTAAATAAGATATCCAGATACAAAGAGGGGGAGAGAGAGAGAGGGGGGGGGGGGAGAGGGAGAGAAAGAAAGAGAGGGGAGAGAAAGAAAGAGAGGGGAGAGAAAGAAAGAGAGGGAGAGAAAGAAAGAGAGGGAGAGAAAGAGAGAGGGGAGAGAAAGAGAGAGGGGAGAGAAAGAGAGAGGGGAGAGAAAGAGAGAGGGGAGAGAAAGAGAGAGGGGAGAGAAAAAGAGACAGAGGAGAGAAAAAGAGACAGAGGAGAGAAAAAGAGACAGAGGAGAGAAAAAGAGACAGAGGAGAGAAAAAGAGACAGAGGAGAGAAAAAGAGACAGAGGAGAGAAAAAGAGACAGAGGAGAGAAAAAGAGACAGAGGAGAGAAAAAGAGACAGAGGGGAGAGAGAGAAAAGGAGACAGAGGGGAGAGAAAGAGAGAGGGGAGACCAGAGAGAGGGGAGACGGGGGGAGACCAGAGAGAGGGGAGACGGGGGGAGACCAGAGAGAGGGGAGACGGGGGGAGACCAGAGAGAGGGGAGACGGGGGGAGACCAGAGAGAGGGGAGACGGGGGGAGACCAGAGAGAGGGGAGACGGGGGGAGACCAGAGAGAGGGGAGACGGGGGGAGACCAGAGAGAGGGGAGACGGGGGGAGACCAGAGAGAGGGGAGACGGGGGGAGACCAGAGAGAGGGGAGACGGGGGGAGACCAGAGAGAGGGGAGACGGGGGGAGACCAGAGAGAGGGGAGACGGGGGAGACCAGAGAAAGAGGGGCAGGGGTGACTGACTGACTGACCGGGGCAGGGGTGACTGACTGACCGGGGCGGGGGTACCTCTGGTGTCACACATACTCCCATACACACATACACACATACACATTCTCCCATATATAAACACCCACACACACCCATATACACACACACCCACATATACACACACTCCCACATATACACACACACACACTCCCACATATATATACACACACACTCCCACATATATATACACACACCCACATATATATACACACACTCCCACATATATATATACACACACTCCCACATATATATACACACACCCACATATATATACACACACTCCCACATATATATACACACACTCCCACATATATATATATATATACACACACTCCCACATATATACACACACTCCCACATATATACACACACTCCCACATATATACACACACTCCCACATATATACACACACTCCCACACATATACACACACTCCCACACATATATACACCCCCCACCCATATATACACACACACACCCATATCTACACACACACACACACACACACACACACACACACACACACACACACACACACACACACACACACACACACACACACACACACACCCATATACACACACACACACACACACACTCTCCCATATACACACACATTCTCCCATGCCCACACACACTCACTCTCTACACACCTTTTGGAAAGGCCGCGACCAGCACCAGCACCCCCACGCTCCCCCCCCCTCGCCCATCTCCTGCTCCGCGGGGACATGAGGGGGCATCCCCGCTCCCATCACCCGCCGCGCTCCCTGATGCTGGACCGGGGGGAAGCGGGGGGGGGGGGGAAGCGGGGACATGAGGGGGCATCCCCGCTCCCATCACCCGGCGTGCTCCCTGATGCTGGACCGGGGGGAAGCGGGGACATGAGGGGGCATCACCGGCTCCCATCACCCAGCGCGCTCCCTGACGCGGGACCGGGGGGAAGCGGGGACCTGAGGGGCATCCCCCGCTCCCATCACCCGCTGCGCTCTCTGATACGGGACCGGGGGGAAGCGGGGGGGGGGGAAGCGGGGACATGAGGGGGCATCCCCCGCTCCCATCACCCGCCGCGCTCTCTGATACGGGACCGGGGGGAAGCGGGGGTGGGGGGGAAGCGCCAGGAGGGGAGGGAGGTGGGGGAAGGCACAGATAATACTTACTGTGTCCTCCATCCTCCATTGGGAAAAGAATGGCTGCTCGTTGGGGGCTGGCTCATATAGAGCCTGGCCGCGCGCCCACAAAGCCTGGAGCGCGCCATTCAGCAGTCAGGTAGGGGGAATTTTTTTTTTTTTCAGCCAGCGCGAGCAGGGAAATTTAGCGCGAGCAGGGAAAATTTAAAAAACACGTGTGCTGCTTGGGCCAATAGTTACTCGCCCGGGGGTTAAATCCACCCGCCCCGGGCGTGTAAATGTATAGGATTGTCGAACACTGTATATATATATATATATATATATATTGGAATGTTATCTGTGCCTGTCCTTCCCCGGGTGTTGATGAGATTTATGGCTAGAGGTGTTAAATGGTTCCTGACAGTAAGTGATGTAAGAGTGTGTGTGTGTGTGTGTGTGTATATCTGTGTGAATATAAATGAATGGAGAGCCCACCGTGTATTCAGTGCTTTTTGAAAAGGGGTGTGTGGAGTGGGAGTTAATATAAATGGTGTGGGTAGGTGTGGAAATGTGAGAGATAGTAGCATAACTAAAAGTGTGTGTGTATATATATATATATATATATATATATATATATATATATATATATATATATATATATATATATATATATATATATATATATATATATATATATATATATATATATATATATACACACAAATGTAAATACAACTGTATGCTCATCTGCATGTCTTAGGCAGGTCTGCAACCCCGCCTTTCACCATTTTCACCCAGCACACAGCACTTCCACTGCAGCAAGGGATTCTGGGAAATGACATGCAAATGAGCACACAATGCCACTTTTTGCTTTAAAAACCATTTTTAACATGGTTCCCTATAGGCTTAAGCTTGCTGCATGTATATATATATATATATGTTTATATATGTGTATATATATATATGTATATATGTGTATGTGTGTGTGTGTGTGTGTGTGTATATATATATATATGTGTGTGTGTGTGTATATATATATATATAACCCAGAATCCCTTGCTGCAGTGGAAGCGCTGTATGCTGGGTGACAATGGGGAAAGACAGGGTTGCAGACCTGTCTAAGACATGCAAATGAACATACAGTAATATTTACAGTTGCTTTATGCTTTACTGTGGAGGGTTTTTGTCACTTTTTTTACCCACCATAACCTTAATTACAGTGGTGATTACCTAGTCTAGTCTCAAACCTGCAAGCCATTAAGACCAGCCTCACACTGATGATACCCATCAAGGTTGAAACATGTATGTGAGTAGGTCTAATGGCTTTGCATCTCATCCCAGCCTCTGTTTAAAAGCTGTGTTTAAAACAGCATGCAGTGGCTTGAGGATTGGCTTGTGTAATACGAGCTTGAGACAAAAGGTGGCACTGAGTGCTCATTTGCATGTCATTTCCCAGAATCCCTTGCTGCAGTGGAAGCGCTGTATGCTGGGTGACAATGGGGAAAGACAGGGTTGCAGACCTGTCTAAGACATGCAAATGAACATACAGTAATATTTACAGTTGATATATATATATATATATATATATATATATATATATATATATATATATATATATATATATATATATATATATATATATATATATATATATATATATATATAGTGTATGTATATGTGTATATATACATATACATACACAATCCCATTAACCAGGAATTGTTTTCATTTTATTTGAACTGGTGCAGTTTTATGTCCCAGAATTAAACTAATTTTGCCTTGAAACACTGACCCATATGTCTTTTAGAAACAGTATAGCATCTTAAACTGTTACCATCAAATATTTGAAAGGAGATTTACCATTTGTAGTCAACTCTCAGAATCTTGACTTGTACGGTCTTTATGATTCAAATGTTGTGTGCAGTTTGTTGCAGGCCCAGTTTATGGTCAGTTTAACTGCATATCACCTATGGCCTTGTTTCTGCTTT
The DNA here is from genome assembly GCF_040206685.1 of Ascaphus truei. Classification (NCBI taxonomy): domain Eukaryota; kingdom Metazoa; phylum Chordata; class Amphibia; order Anura; family Ascaphidae; genus Ascaphus; species Ascaphus truei. The sequence goes on along the minus strand of NC_134486.1, from coordinate 278,460,261 downwards.
TTCAATAAAGCACTGGGGTCATGGTGACGTTTTCAGTTTCCCTGCTGTGTGGACTGAGAGTGTTTGAAGCAAAGCCTGGGGCACATGCTTAGGACTCTCAGATTGTGCGGCTCATTGAAAAAGAAGGTAAGGAAATTGATTACAAACACTATGTCTTGAAAGGCCCAGTTGGTGGTAAATAAATTGAACTCAGAGGCTGTTTGTGTTGACTCCTATAACTTGGTCCTTACCGATCTGAGCATAAATCTCAAATGGCAGATAATGTATGTAAACAACCATGGCTAAGAAAAAGTGCTAGTTATTAATAAATTGTGCAAAGCAAAGTGGTGGTATTTTGAAAACTGGATGACATCATTTATAAAAGCCTGTAATGTTGCCCTAGTATGTTTTTTTGTTGTTGTTGCTACTGTATCTATGCTATTGTATGTGTTGGTGGTAGTTAATCACTATAAAATGAGATGCATATCTGTTTAACATATATGTTATTACTACACAAGTTATGTTGTAGAGATTTTTTGAATCTAGTCAATATTTTCCTCCCACACTCTCCATGACACTTCAGAAATCAATCTCACGCTTGAGTCTTCTACTGTACATTCAATACATACTGTAGTGGTAACACGGGACCCTTCTCGTCCCCTTGCTGCTGTTTCTATGCCTTTCCTATCCTGAAGTAGATTGGGAAGGGGGATGAAAGGGAAACATGGCATGTCGGGATAGTGAAAGAACTCACGAACGTTGGTTGAGATGGGGAAGGAGTAAACCTGTAAAAGGTAGAGGAGGCAAGGAGAGAAATGAGGAAAACATATTTACAGTAGTAGAAGAGGATAATGGAAAGGATGTGTGGTGTTGTAAGAGGCTGAGAAAGTGCTCAGAAAGAGATGTAGGGTTGTATAGAAGAGATGAAAGGGAGAGAGATTCTCTGGTGAGTAAGGGTGATTCTCTATTCTGTTTACTTTTGATCATTGACAATCGTGTCTCTCTTAGAGAGGCTCTGATTTCCTCAAACCTGCTATTTTTTTTTCTTCCAGCCACTTATCTGCTCTAGTAAGCACTCGCAGATCTATTATCTGTCAATTGCTCCCTCCTCAATGAAGCTTGGCATCCCTTAATGCTCCTTGTTTTTCCGTTTTTAAAAGGCAAGGTTGAATCCATTAATCTAGAAATATGGATGGGCAAAATGCTTTATGCATCTTCTTAGAACTGGCCACTTCTCCTGACATCTTGACAGTTTCCATGTGCATTAGGACAGCAGCAGAGTTACCCTTTCCCCCACAGGTTTTTCCCTTGCAGTCTAGCCCTGAATCTCTCGGTAATATTTGTCTTAAATGTCCTTGCATCTTTGTTAACTCAACAATGTCATATGAGCTCCTTACATCTCTCCCGGTTGTCAGGTCCCAATACCCTCTCTCCATCACAGTGGGTCACTCAATTTACACACACAGGCTCTGTGGGTCACTCAATTGTACATCCTATTTATTGTTGTGTTTTATTTGTATGTTGCCAACATATTCCACAGCGCAGTACAATGTGGGAGGGAGGACAATAACATTACATGACAAAAGAGTACATGCATATTAAGTCACACTGAGACAATAAGAAGGATGTCCCTGCCCTAAGGGTATTACAGTCTAGAAGTGGCGAGGGGAGACACGAGGAATAATGTATGAGAGTTTCTTAGCAAGGGTTCACGATCAACATCAGCACTCTGCATACGCGGTTCTAGGATAGGAGCGTTTTGGCGAGTTCTACTTGAAAAAGTGTGTCTTTTATGGAACTTTTAAATATATGTATTGTATGTAGAGGAGAGTTTAATTGTTTTATATAATTGAAATCGTGTTTACATGTCTCTCTTTTTTTTTTTTATATATAAATGTTCCAGTCACCTAGCTTTAACACAAGGAACCTATCGCTGCCATTAATTCACGTTGATTATTTTTTAAGATTGTGGGCCATATTTACTCAGAGGTGTTATTCCATAAGCCAACAAGCCACCATTGCTAAGTAAATGGGCAATAAAGGGCAATATTTACATAATGGTGTTACTCCATAAGCCAGACAATATAAGAGAAATGCTGCACATCTCAAAAAGAAAAACAATGATACAGTTACCGGTGCTCCAGTGTTTGCACGAAAGCCTGCAATCAGTCCTGAACAGATGAACAAAGGAACATAGGGCACAACGGGTTTAGCAAATCAAACTTATTTATTGAGCCAATAAATGAGTTTGATTTGCTAAACCCGTTGTGCCCTATGTTCCTTTGTTCATCTGTTACTCCATAAGCACCATTCATGGAGAAGTCCTGTTACACCCCTTCCACTTGAATAGGTCGTACAAGGCCATATTTATTAAGCAATGCTGTAAAATATCTTATGAAGTAGCACAGCTGACTAAATGTAGCTCTATATAAAGTACTAATTACAGAATCAATTATATGATGCAGTCAGCAGTAGTTTCAATCATGTTCACCTTTCTGATTTTCACTTCTTTGTTTACATGACCTCATTTATGGTTCCCAAGTTTATTTTTTCTTTTGTCCATTAACCTTTGTATACTGTATATCGGTCAATATAATACATACATCCTTATTCATTATTATTTTTGTTATGCGACTGCTCTCTCCAACCACTGCCTTCTTTAGTAATCAAAACACTTCTGCTTTGCAGATATTGCATTTATGTCTATATATGGATCAACTAACAAGTCAAACAAACATGTTTGCTTCCTAGAAAGCTTAGCTACAGTGCCTCAGTTCAAAGCACTAATCTTTTCTTGGTTATTCAGTGCAGCACATTAGGTTTTGGCTTCATTTTCCAGCGAGTTGATATACTCTAACACAGTCTGGAGGCTTGATGCAGTAGCTTGTATGCGTCTACCAAGCTATAACTGTCACAATGCATGTATGTATTCGGATACCATAATGTTTGACATCTTGCACACGTTACTTCTCTCCCTCTTCTCTATTGTTATACATTGCGTTAGATATACATGTACCACACAAAGACTTGAGGTGGTGTTAACAGGTCTCTTTGTTCAGACACATTACAGTATTTATGTACCCCACATTATCTTCTGTCCTCTTACATGCTAACACATCCCTTAAATAGTCTGTAACATTTTAGTACCTACTGTATGGCTATCAAATGAACCAATGTACAGTAGTAATAAAATGTATTCATTGTTAATACACTTGGTAGCGTTACAGAACTGTTCAAAATACTTCAGCTATAACCATTTTATTGTTTCTAATATGTGGAAATGGCTTTAACCCTCTCAAATGAGACTCTATTCTCCTCCGCACCTACTATCACTACTCTAATCTCTTCCATTTCTTCTTTGCCTTTTATGCCCTCTTCCGATTGTTGTTTCTACAGCTTTGACATACTTAAAACCTTCTTTTTTTGCTTTGCTGTCCAGTTTTTTTTTTTTTTTTAAATCAGTCTTTGCCAAGCATCTGTTTCTTTGTCTTGAAACCTAGGTTGAGAACTTCCTTTTCAAGAAAGCCTTTAAAGCAGCGTAACATTCAATATGCAATGGGTGTAAAAATCAGTTCTGTAGTATTAGATAATACTGACTGTATTTTTTTTCCAACTCCTAATGCCATTTTTAATTATTTAAAAAAACATTGTAATGCATTTATAATCATTTGGTTGCTATAGCAACCAGATAGAAAATCCGATACAATTCCTCTTTTAGGACAGGCTCTCTCACACACCTATTTGAACTCTGCCCATTGGCAACAAAGTACCACACACAGATCTGTTGTAGTTTTTCCAGCAAGCAGACGCTATTACCAAGCTAAAAGCTGTAACCGTGATGTGTTGCACTTCGCAACATAATGTTACTTTGCAGCTGCAGCATTTCACAGACTGCAGCAGAGAGTCTTTGGGCGGCCATTTCGATAGCCCCCCCTATCCCCCGCCCTCCCCCCTCCTACCCCCCAAAGCAGTATATTGGCAGATGGATCACAGGAGAACGGATCGATCGGTGGCTTAGGTAATTATTTCTCATTAAAGTTACTCACATGCTGTATATAGCTAAAAAAAAAAATGAAGACGGGGTGGAGGCAGGACTCCTGCTTTAAGTAGCAGGTTAAAGAGTAATGAGCACTTCCACCGAACACACTTAACGAGCTGTACGCTACAGATACAGCCTTTATATTTTGGTTGACGTACCATTTAAATTATCCTCTTTATTCTTGTGCGGGTTTTTCTTTTTTGTTTTCGTGAAATTCATGGAGGGAGGGAATGGATAAAGAAAAAGGGATTGGGGAGAGAAAGGGTTACACTTAGGAAAGGTACATCAAAAGAACATTTAGAGATCTGTTACATGGAAATAAAATAATTGTAAGTAGCTAGCGTGTCAGAAAATAGGTTTTACAGATGGCAAGAACAGTTAATAGGCAAGACTGCAGTGGATGCCAGACCTCTTTGTGTCTTGTGCAGGTATTAAGGATAATGGCGAGACTCCATAATCATTATGTACTCAACCAATCACTTTATTTTAAGAGTATGGGGGTCAAGCTGTTTCCAAACCCCTGCAATAGAGCATCCTGTGGCCGTTATGATAAAGAAAAATAATGTCTCCACTTGCTTAGTGAGCAGGTTTTACTTTTAAGTCTGCAACACACACACACACACACTTCCCTTCAGTTTAAACCGTTATTATTACCAGGCTTATGCATGTGGAATATTAAAATGGAATCTGAAGAGTGACATTAATTTGTTACCTTGATTTTTATTACTGTTCTTTTTCTTCTTATATTCTATTATTTGTATTCATTGTAAAATACCTTGAGACCTTTTCATGGAAAGTACAATATAAATGTTTTCAATAAATATAATAAGTGTGTTCAGCAGTCAGTGATTTTTGTTTGGAAATTCAATTTACGCATTATTTACATTCCAAATGTTAAGCTATTCCCTGCAATGAGGAATAATTAAAAAAAGGCAATGAAACAGGATTATTTCATCTAAGAAGGATGAACTATTATCGTCACTCATTAAACATGTCCAAATATGAACATTGTTCGCAAATTATTTTTCTATTTTTCTAGAAGTACACTAAAATAAAACAAAATAGCTAGTTACTAAAATACATAATCCCCTTGCTTACTATTTAGAATTCTTTGAGAACAATAAAATTCTCCATCAGGGAGCGGTACCTGGGGAATAAAGGGAGATAAATTACCCTAGCATATTCTTTATCTCCTCTTTCCAGCCGTCTGTATACTTGAGGTCTATTGCTACAACTCTCTCAGCACAATAACTATTTTTTTTGTCTAGATTGCTGTGGTGTGCTTCTTCTCTCCAGGTTTTACACTAAATTCTCTTATCAGTGCTATTCATCATGAACTGCAAGCTGTTTATCATATATCACATGCACGCTCTACGCCTTTAATAACCTAGCTTGACTTTCACATGTCGTCGACTCCGTTGGAAGCTTTTGACTTTTAAATACTATGGCCCGCTAACATTTGACATGATGTGTAGTGTTTTGGTGGTTATCTGTGTTCTCTAGGGAGACAACGTTGGTTTTTAGTTTGTAATGGGGATTTTCTATTTCCAGTTTCTATCTACAGTGTTTGTAAGAAAATCCCACGATGCTACATTGAATAAACGGGGAAGAAAAATGTGAAGAATATTTTTTTTTCACGGTGTCTGTTTGGTTTTCGAAGTAAAGCTCACTCATTCGTAGCATATACATGCTAGGATTGAGTGCACATCCGTATCCTCATACCCTGCTTTAGGAAATCAGAACGATGGGGTGTATGCATCAACAAAGGAAAAAAAATGTGTTTTGATGCCCCTTTCCGTTCTTTTGGAGCAGGGCTGCATAATATGTTGCTTACATCTGATTCAGAATGATAGACTTATGCCACTTTAGATCTGATTCAGAATGATAGACTTATGCCACTTTAGATATGGCATTTTTTTGAGGGACAAATAACAATAAAAAAGAATGACGCACAGTGCCACAGAACGTGATATATACTGTATCATAATGTGTGCACCATGTAGCTCCTCCCCAACTCCTTCTACTGACACTCTCCAAGTTGCAAACTGGGGCATAATTGGCGCAAAGTACTTTGATACATACTGTAGGGTCAGGGTAAAAATTGCCTGGCTTTGCCCCAATATTGCCTTGATATGAAGACCCTATAATGGTAAAGTGACACATTTTTGGCCAGCTAAATATAATTTCAGATCCCGGTGTACTTGTACTGCAAGTGTTTCTTCTTTTACTACAGTTTACGTTGTTTGTAAGCATGATGCCCTTTGTACAAGCTCATTTAAATGAGTATATTTCCCCTTGTCCTGGTTATATCAGTATGTTCTAAAGCAAGGGGTTTACGCTCTCCTCGGCAGGCCCCAGGCGCAACAGATTTTAGGAATTACCAATGAAAGAACACCTAGATTACATACAATTACTGTATTGTTTTGTTATGCCCAAAACATGGCTTGGCTGGGGTTCAAATAGGAGAGAGGCCTGGAGTACAAGCACATTTATCTCTGTTCATAATGTTACCTGATTGAACACACCTTTTCACCAGTAATTGATGACCTGTGCTATTCCTATTAATTATGTATGCACACGAATGCCTCTATTTTCGTGGTAAGGTAATTAAGTAGGTTGGGAACAACAGCCTCTGCTTCTAATCTCTTTATATAAATTCAATACAACTTAACACTACATACCAGTATGAGGACAAATAAAAGGATCAAATCAGGATAGAAGACACAGCATTTGAGACCAGACCACTCCATTTTTAAGTAGTAACTTTTTTTCTCATAATATGTAACATTTACAGCTCATCATCTTTTTCCACAAGGAAACTTCTTTCATCTTCCTAATTTTCTTTCAAATGTGACCTTGCAAATATTTTTTTTCAGTATAAGAAAAAAAAATGCCCCTTGTCAAATTTGCCTTGGGAGGTCCTTGTATTTTATATGTTAATATTTATTCTTAGATGGCTGATAATAATGTCTGGCATCTAAATGAATTAACTGTTATCATGCACATTATTTCTTTTACATATGTCTTCGATGAACAGCTATTGCCACAGCTCTGACATATTGATGAGCTTTATTCTGTGTTCAAAAAGTTATTACAGTGTTTGAGTGCCTGTTGCAACCATATCTTTGTGTATTTCTATACACTGTTGGAGCTCAGTATACTCTAGGCATCTGTCTACGTTATGATGAATGAATGAGCAACATTCAAGGCCCTAGAGATCCTTTTCTGTGTTGTCTAAAAATGAATAGTAGTTCTGTTTTTTATCTGAAGTAGACCTAAATTTTGTGCCGGTTTAAACACCTTCAATGCCACTGGGGCCTGAAATGCACTCCGGAAAAAGGGATATATGCAACGTTTGACTAAAGTTTAGTTTGAAAGTTGGAGGGCGTGTGTGTGTGTGTGTGTGTGTGTGTGTGTGTGTGTGTGTGTGTGTGTGTGTGTGTGTGTGTGTGTGTGTGTGTGTGTGTGTGTGTGTGTGTGTGTGTGTGTGTGTGTGTGTGTGTGTGTGTGTGTACACATTTTGGGGGCAGTTACTAAAGTTTCAGAATTCCTTTAAATAGCTTTTTTTTTTTTTTTTTTTTTTCATCCAAGACAATGCAAGTTAACATATTGGATCATTGTTGGAAGTTTTTCTGTCTACCTTATTCAAAGAGTAACAAAAGTTATAAGGTATAACTGAATATAAAGTTACACAATCCTTATTGCAAAACTAATTTCTTATTTATATGTTATTGTGCAACTAGTTCAACTCTACCTCCTTAACCACAAAACCAATGTAAGTAAAAACAATTGATATAAAATGCAAAGTGCCAAAATATGAACACTAGTTGTAATTTTACTACTTACTTTAGCATTGCTTTGGTTGTCATCCTAAAAATGTCTGAAGTTGGGGGTTACTGAAATGTTCCTTTTGGTTGGGCTTCTGTTAGTTTGACTTCCCCTGACTACCCCGGAATACTCCTACAAATTCCTAAAAATGCAGTGCAATAGGATGGTTGAAAGCAATGAAAAAATATATATTTGTAAGCGGATTAGTATGGACTACTAATTTAATAAGAATGATTAAAATATACATAACGAAAGCGAGATAAGGCTATTTGGAGCCTCGTATTGATGATATTAAAGGTTCTTTGTTCCAGTGTTACCCCATGCGCTCCAGTCTGTCAATAAGAAGTGTTACTAAGTGCACATATTTCAGCTCAACCCCCTTATAACGCTGTTCTTGGGGTCCAAAGAATCACATGGCGTTATAAGCGGACCGCGTTACAAATAATGTACAATTGTATGCATTGTACAATCAAGTATTTATGATACCAATAATCATGTTGTAAAGTATTCATAAATATGAAAGTTGGGAGACATGCTTGCATCGTGTTATAAGCGGATTCGCGTTGTAATGGATTGCGTTATAACGGGGTTGAGCTGTATAATGGAATGTATCATGCGGGCCTTAGGTTTTCTAAACTACTCTGCTGTCCATTCTGCGCCAGATGGAATTTGTAAAAAGCAAAAACTGAAACAATTGCCCCAAAACACTTTTGTTAATAAATCCCCCTCCCACTAGTGCTTATGTCGCCTAAAGTTTAATATTTAGCTTACATTTCTAGTAGTCATCTTACTGAGAAACTGTGTGCTCTAGACCAAGGGAGCGCAAACTTTTCCTGCTGTGCCCCCCTGTCATCCTTGTCCTGCTCTCGCGCCCCCCTAACCTGGTATCCGCGTCAAATGATGACCTGTTGCGTCATTTGACGCGTTTGACATCACGTCCCATGGCCCGCATCATCATTTGACGCCGGGTTGCCATGGTGACACGTCACAGTTGGCTGAATCCCGGTAAGTGAAGTGTTGCAGGGGCCTCACGAGATCCCCTGGTATTTCATTTAAATGCCATGGGGAAGAGCGCGGGGGCCCACAGTTTTCGCATCCCTGTTCTTGACTAGAGGGTGTCCATACTTTTCAGCGCACCTCAATGGAAACTGAACAGTGATTTTGCAGGGGATATTGAGAGATGTGAATTAGGAACCTATTTTGTCTTAACCCTTTGAGTGCTGGGATCTTACAGCCCCTCTGGTACTCGCGATCACGTGAATGCTCCATCGCTAATAATGGAACGGAAGAGGAGTCTTTCCTGTTAGATTGCATTCTTGATGTAGTAATAAACCTACTACTGTATGTCATGGGGGCCCTGGGGATGCCCGAACCCCATGATATAGTAGCTACGACTCAGGCACCCAAAGGGTTCAATCTGTGAAATGTTGCCTTTTTAGAACTCTTCATATACGTTTAAAAAAAAAATAATCCAATTAAAGTGAAGAACAAATAAAATGCTGTTTATCTGCACAATAAAGCCATAGTTTAAAGGAGCAAATGTAATTGTGTAGTTTTATTGGCATTTTTTGTTTCTCCAAGTATCCGCCATAATTTTTATTTATTTTTATACTAAACAATCGTCATAATTTTGAGACAATATCAAATAAAGAATGACAGTTTGCAAACCATGAATAAGATGATGCTTGTTTTGATTGGGTCTGCGGTGACGATTGTATTTTTTGTGGTACAACTTGAAATTACCAAGACTGCGATTACAAATTGCCCTACCTTGATGGGTTCATCACCTATCTTGGCAGCATAGGGGCAGATGCCAGGTTTATTAATATTCATGGTATGGTGGAATTCACAAAGTATTGAAAAAATAAAAGGTGAAAGGAAATGTTACATTTCCATTTGGAGGTCTTGCTTGAAATGTTTTCTCTAACCAAGCTAGATTGTGATTCATTTTGAACAAGTCCAGCTTTCTTTGGTGCAAGCAAGAAAATCCTTTTATCCAAGTGGATTTGCAGAGTACACACCAAGAAATCTTTTCTGCTCTAGAGGGTGTGGAGGGGGGAGGTGCGGGTGGGGGAGCAGTGCAGGCCCCAGAGGCGCTTAAGGTGCACCACAAATATAAAGCAATCCTTAAATATATCATTACAGTGAACACATTACACGTTAATGACCATTTACTATAGTTAGTGCACGTTGAAAGCTGCCAATGAAAAATGCTCATCTTCTCCCTTTTGAGTAGAAAATAAAACGGTTGCAACTACAGGCACATACTGTATGTGACTACAAGGACACTTACTAATGCTGCATGTGCATTTTGTAACAAACAGAAGTCATTTTTGTTGGACAAGATCAGCTATGCTTTTGCTTCCACCAATTAATACGTTTGTCTGCATCCCCTGGCACATTCAGTATTCGAAATCATTGAAGCCTGGTGGGATTACTTGAAAACTGCAAACTAAAAGGGGCATCAGCTGCTTGGAAAACACCTCCTAAGTAATGATGGGAATAAATGCACATGGCTAAAGCTTGAGATGGTCAGTTTATAGTCTGTAGCTGTACTTGGTGTTATTAAATAATTTGCAATGCTTTATAAATCAATAACCTCTTGTGTAACACTGTATTGTATACGCACAAATGTGTAACTTATCTCTTATGTACGCTTTTGTACTGTATAACAAAGTCATCATGTATATTAGAAGCCTCACTCGTGTCCATTAGATTATTTACGGAGCTTGGGGAATAGATTTGTGACTTTAACCAAAGGTATAGTTTGCATTATTAAAAAAAATTCTGGGGTCAATTGAAAGAAAATGTAAACTGGGTTGTTATCAGAGTTTGATTATTGCTTGTAATCTTTACCTGTGATTACTTTCCTGAGTCTCAATGTAAGACTCATGAAAAAGAAGCCACATATATATTGAGAGCGTCTATAGACATCAATACATTTGACAAGTAAACAGAGAAAAGAAATCCTAATCTTTTCTTCAGCCGTTGTGTTTAGCGTGAAGAAGGACTATTATGGAATTTGACTAACAAAAGACAAAATAAACAGTAGTAAAACACACAAGTTTCATTTCTATCACTTATAGATGTTGTTTGTGCTTAATACTAGTTACGTTACCTTAAGGCTGTTTGAGCTATTTCCAATTAATCTGTGCTGAATTGTGGCATCATTATTAAATTACAGGTGCCATTTCAGTTGTCTGCTTAAGTTGTTTTTCCTTTTGTGGCATTGTTCGAGATGCAGGGTATTATAGATATTGTAACAAAGTCAGAAATTATGGTTCTGGCACTTTAGAATAAAAGGACTTTTAAATTCAGTTCTTTGAAAATCATGCTTATTATGTGTGCTCACAATTCTCTGAAAAGATGGTAATATCTGTGAAAACTTCAGTTTTCATCAAGCAAAGTTTTAATCTCTGACCATTATGGGTAGAATAAAACCAGAGATTCTCTGCAGCTGCATAACTGTGAGAAAAAAAAGAAAATAATACACTAGCTCAGTCCAGTATTTAACTGTTAATTAAATACTAAACAACGTATAAGCAAACATTCCAGGATAGTTTAAAAGATGGATTAAATAACTGCTTTTCTGTTTGTATTCTGCTAATTACTACCTCTACATAGCAGATAAAAGATACAGTCAAGCAGCTGAATCTACATACATGGAAGCGATGATAAAATGTTAACTGTTGGCCTGGAAACATTACTCTTGTTTGTTTCTGCATTTGAGTTATTTGTAATCGTTAAAAATGTTTAGTTAAAAACTGTATGGTCAAATTGTGCTGTAAATAAAAATAATTTTATTTATATATATATATATATATATATATATATATATATATATATATTCACTGTGTGTGTGTATATATATATATATATATGTGTGTGTGTGTGTGTGTGTGTATATATGTGTGTATATATATATATATACACACACACACACACACACACACACACACACACACACACACACACACACACACACACACACCTGGTTAGTGAATAGACAGCATTTCTCTGGACTGATCTCCTACTGACTGTTGGGTACAAACCCCACTAAAGATTGGGAAGACTCTACTCTGGTCCATTACTGGTGCATTCCCAGCACCAGGTTCATGTGAATGCTTTTATACCGATCACATTGCCCAGATCCATACCGCAACATCAGGAGTGGTACAGGTTATCCTCCACTTTACAGTAGTTCTCATCAAGTCTGTGTCTCCCTAAGCCGTGGTCTTGATGTGCCACTTCTAAAATGAATGCAAGTAGTGCACACACACAAGATATGCTTCATTACTTCTCTGGTCACCATTACTTGACATCAGGTGGAGGTAAAGTCAGCGTCCTGTTCTGCCGCTCTCATACATCAATACATAGACCATAAGTAATCACACTGCAGAAATGGTGTCTGAAATAGCGAAATTTGTTGCTTATTGAATCACATATCTATGTGCAGAGAAATTAAGACAGCGTTTCAGGGGGATGAACCTCCCTTTATCAAGTGTACCATTAAAACAAAGTAAAGCTAATATTGCTAGATGTGCCATACTACAAATGGCTGGGCCGTGTGTGTGCCATTCTCCGAACCAGCAACAGATCACTAAATAGTTTTGTGGCCCAGATTTACGAAATTGTATTAAGAGTAAAAGTGACCCTAAAAGGTCATATCTGCTATATTCTTAGCAAGTAATTTCAGTGAAACAACATTAAGGTCAATTTGTTAGATATTGGAGTCTGTGACGGAGCGGCCTGTAGGCGAGGGCAGATAGACGCACAGACAGAGGGTTCCGCTTAACTGGATTGGGTTTATTTGCCACCAAACAGCAACCAAAACATTGGGGCTACTACACCTTTAAGAAAACCAAATTATAAAATCAAATCCTATTCCCGTTAGGGAAACTAACTACACTTTGGTGTGGCCCTTTCTAATGGCGCTGGCCAACTAACCTGGTTCCCAGCCCAAACATATGAAACAGCACAATAAGAAAGTCTCTTATTTGAATTGCAAGCATTCCTTCACAGGGTCTCCGTGTCGCTTCACTCACGCCGGTTCTGGGGAGCAATCTTTATCCTGAGTGTGATTCCCAGCTGTCCCTCGGCAGAGACCAGGGTGAGGAGGCAGAGGAGTGACCCCCCTCTTCAAATATTGCAACCCAGACATTCTCCTAAGCGGGTACCTACCTCTTCCGGTCCAACTGTAGGGGGGGAGGGGGGGTTAACTGCAGCGCAGCAATTCATCTCTGATAAGAGGAAGCGGGGCCAGCATGAGCAAAGGGACATTGAACAGTGCAGTGGGCTGTGAACTGCTGTCAACTCCCTGCAGACCCTAGAACAGCAGCGGAGGAGATAAGGACACTACCCTACGTTGTCCTCGCCTCTGCATTGTCCTTCTCTCCTCTCCCATGTCGCTCCACTCTTCTCTTCCCACCCCCTTCCTCCCTGTGTCCCATTCTCCCCAATGTATTATTATTGTTTCTATTCTAGCACCCCAAAGGTCTAGATTTACTAAGCAGCATTAAATTAGTGAAAATAACACTGTTGACAAAGACGCGAGCAGCGTTATTTTCTCTGAGTTGGTGCCAGATTTACGAAGTATTCAGAAATAACTCCCATGATTGAGCTCATTATAATATAGCTAACGAGTGATTTCTCAATAAGTGTTACTTCTAAAATGTGGGTTTTATTTTTAAATAACAGGAGTAATTTCTAAAAAGCATGTGTGTGTGACAAAAAACAGTGCACACCGCAATAGGGAAGTATATCAAAATTAATTTAGTAACTAAAAGGTGAGTATTCTGCGTACATTTAAAAGATGGATCATAGGCATATAGTATAAAGTTTACACAGCAGGTTACCACACGATTGAACTGCGGCAGACGGAACAGGCCCTCCGGTGATTTTGGACTGGAATCGTGACGTCAGCTCCACGACCCGTGCAGGGGGCGCGCTGTGAGTTTCGTCTACCTCTTAGGACGGATCTCCTCGATGGAGGCTCCCTCTCAGGGACGGAAGTGTCACGGACCCAGGGTGCAGCGCAGCGTCGCCGCTCGTTGGTTAGTGGTCGAATGATGACGGAGGTCCCTTGCGTATGCGTGGTGGGCAGAAGTAGTCTCAATGGTAGAGGGCTCAGGAAAGCCTTACAATGGCATTTAGACTCACGGCAATGTCCCGATTAAAAGGAAATTAAGTACAGATAGCCAATCAAGTCAGCCTACGTCTATATCTATAGTGATAATGTGTAATTAATTATTCTCTCTTTTATTTTAGGTTTAATTCTTTTTATATGTCTGTGTTTTAATAAAATTGTTAATTGATGTTTCAATGTTTTAATATCAGCATTAGTCTTCAGCTGACATGATTGCCGTTGCTGCTGACTTGATTGGCTATCTGTACTTAATTGGCTAGCCAATACGAGAGGCAGGGGGTGTATTTAATGTCTCTGATCACTGGTGCTGACTTATTCCCTGAGGAAGTGGCGTCTATAGCTACGAAACGCGTAGGATTATTGTTTTTAAAGTCTGTCAGTGCTTATCTAGCCTTTATGCCAATTGTGCTTAATTTCTGTGCATTGAACTTTCGGTTTGCACACTGGTACTCTAATCGGGACATTGCCGTGAGTCTAAGTGCCATTGTAAGGCTTTCCTGAGCCCTCTACCATTGAGACTACTTCTGCCCACCACGCATACGCAAGGGACCTCCGTCATCATTCGACCACTAACCAACGAGCGGCGACGCTGCGCTGCACCCTGGGTCCGTGACACTTCCGTCCCTGAGAGGGAGCCTCCATCGAGGAGATCCGTCCTAAGAGGAAGACGAAACTCACAGCGCGCCCCTTGCACGGGTCGTGGAGCTGACGTCACGATTCGAGTCCAAAATCACCGGAGGGCCTGTTCCGTCTGCCGCAGTTCAATCGTGTGGTAACCTGCTGTGTAAACTTTACACTATATGCCTATGATCCATCTTTTAAATGTACGCAGAATACTCACCTTTTATTTACTAAATTAATTTTTATGTACTTCACTATTGCGGTTTGCGCTGTTGTTTTTTGTCTTCATTATATAGTGCTGTCGGAGTGCTGAGCCACCTCGCTTGATACAGCTGCAACCGCCCAATGATATGTATTGTTTATGCTTTCACACAGTATTTACTCTAATAGGGTTAATACAACGGTGTTTTTATATTTACACAAGTAATTTATAGTATTAGTGGTTTATTTAGCTGCACACTGTATTCTTTCACATGTGTGTGTGACAGCCTGCTAATGTGAGATGAGTTATTTCTAGTTAACAAGAGGTGTTTCTCGATATCATATGTGTGCTAATGTAATGAGTTTGTTCGTAATAGCAGCGGTTTGCGGTACGGCGTGAACATGATCCTGAATACAATGTTGTGTTTTTGTGACTGGCAATTGTTTTTGGTAAATGAAAAATAATTTTGTGAATCCCAAAAGGGGTTGTTCTACTGTATATTCGCCAACGCAGCCATTGCGCCGTTTTTGCCCGAAATTCCCAGTTGAATGTAGAATAGCCCCATAATTATTCTTGCAACAAATCTACAAATTAATTTATTGGAACGGTGTGAATTTGTCAATAATGCCAAATATAATTGTGACTAAATAGAATATAGCCTTATTTTTTATCTTTAAAAGAGCAGTCCAAGCTATGCATGTTTTTTTTTTGTATTGTTTTTGATAGGATTTTGAAGCAAGGGTTCACCTGATCTGAACCCGATTAATTTCAGCTGCGGGGACCCCCTGCTTCCCGAAGTACTGGCCCTCTGTAGGGGGTGTTTTTTCAATGTTCATGGCACGCAGGCCATTAGGAAGCTGCAACGTTTGACGTCACGGCTTCCTATTGGCCCGTGTGATGGCGCTTTGAAGCCGCTATTACGAGAAACCCAGCTAGCCCAACCGGAGCTGTAACCAGCACCGGCTACGGAGCTAGGTTTCTCGGGAAGCAGGGTGTCCCCGGAGCTGAAATTAATGAGGTTTAGCTCTGGGACCCCCTGTTTCAATCCTATTTACAAAAACAGAAGAAAAAGAACACAGAATACATTGCACAGCTTGGACGGCTACTTTAACCATAATGCTGTGTATTTCATCTGTCATATATATGATTTATACTCTAATGAGCTCATTATATCTGATTTAAAATACTGGGAGTAAAAATTACAATTTTGTAACGGCCACATAACACCACATGTTCTATAGTGAATGCTGCATAAATCTTAATATGCATTATCTTAGGTTAAAGATGTGGATCCGCCTAGGTTTTAAAGGTTTTCCTAGGTGGGAAGTAGGGGGTACCAGGAGCTGGACCATGGTTTCGGAGATACTTGCCTCCGAAGGTGACTTCCCCTCCCCCACCCACAACTATCATCCCCCACTGGAGATACAAAATGGAGGTTTAAATCATAATTTTTGTTATTCGTCCCTGCTTTTTATTGGTCCAAGTGACGTGGAATATTTCATAACCAGGAAGTATGGACCACCCCTTCGGTGGTAAGGATCTCGGAAATCAAAAGACCCCAGTGCTAAAATGAACGCGTTTCCGCTCTGTGAACCCCTTGCTTCTTAACTATCATTTCTTTAAAAAAAATGTAATGATTAATTTAGCATGGAATGTTCCTTTAGCATTTTAAATAGGCTTACAAGTCTGAAATATGTGATAATTGTTTCAAGGTCGAGGAGCTGGAAGAAATTTCAGTAGTAAGCATTCATTTGACTTTAGCACAATAACATCTTACACTGATTCATTTAGCTACTATTTTTCCAAGTCTTCACAATGACTTTTATCATTAGAGTCACATTTTAATTAGTTTATCTGTTAATGAATCATTTTAAGGATTCAACCTTAAAGTTGAAAATGAATGCAGTGGTAATTCTCCTTATTTAAAATTGCTGATTAGTGAGCGAGCTAGTGAAATATTGTACAGACCTGAAACTTTAAGGTTGGCCTTTTTATACATTTTTATTCAATTACAGCCAAAACAATATTAATATCGTTTGCTTTGTGAGTCTCTTCAGGGCCGTGTGAGTCGTTTGCTGTACTTTATTGATTTGCTGCAAGCATACAGGTTAGGCATGTTAAATTAGTGAGGTTTACTCTATCTTTGCTCATAGTGGAGTGTATAGTTAAACAGATACCGAATCTAGCTTGTACGTTTTAAAATATTTAAGAACCATTGATTGTGTCAAGTGTAGAAACCCACCTAGTTGTTTAAACTAATTAGCGCAAGGGTTGTGAAATGTTTGCACATTGCAAGTTTGATCAATTGCAAATAAGGTATTAAAGCAACACATGTCCGCATAGCTGGAATTCTTCTTAATTAATATGTTCTATACAATGAAAGAGGTTTCATTATCTGCCTATTTTAGTCTGAAGAACGACACTTTTTCGAGAAATGTAGCAGAGATACTTCAACATACTATAAAATTGTTGGTGCATAATTGTATCCCAGCTGCCTGAAGTACAATACAACATATGCAGCACTTTGTGATGACACAATCAGAAATACAACAGAGAAAACAATAAAAGATTTATGATATGAAGAATAGCCTGCAACACTTTTAACTTAATGGGGCATTTTTTTTTTAACTCCTAATTGCTTTCACAAAGAAATCACTACAGAAGTTCCAGTATTTTATAATATAACACATTTTAGCGGCCAACTATCCCTTTGGATAGTTTCTATAGTCGCAAATAAAATAATCAGTATGGTTGGATAGGGATCTGTGATAAACAGGAGGCGTATATTGAAAATACTGTATAAGACACCAGTATGGGTTGAAAATCTCGAGTACGGGCAGCGTTCTCACACTTCTCATGGTAACAGTGATATACTGATGATGTCAAATGTAATGGTGATTCTTCCTTCTGAGTCGGCTATGAGAGATCTATATAGAGATGAATAATCTTCCAACAATAGAAGTAGTAGGAATATTTTTTCACAAAGGTAATGATATCACTTCAATAATTGACTCCTAATTGCTTTGTTTGTCATCTATGCCCACAGATGTTCCTTGTACAGTATGTCCATACTCAAGTGTATATGCCAGGGGTGTGGCAACTCCAGTCATCAAGGGCCACCAACTGGTCAGGTTTTCCCTGCTTCAGGATAAGTGGCCTAATCAGTGGCTCAGTTGAAGACTGCCACCTGTGCTGAAGCATGGATATCCTGAAAATCTGACCTTTTGGTTGGCCCTTAGGACTGGAATTGCTCACCCCTGGTATATGCATTGGTATAGCTGCAAGATCTTCTTTTTTCAGCCATGCACGGCATATATCACTTGCATTGATCCTTCTAGAAAGATGTATTTCCCTATTTCATAAAATCCATCTCATATAGTAACCGCTAGCATTGCCTATAAATTACTTGCAAGCACTCTGCTACCCAGCTGGTTGTCATCAACACAGATACCTGACTGTCGGTACGTTTCAGTTCCAGGTCACTTCATTCATCCTTAATATGGACACCACAGAGTGTGTGCAGATAATGACTGTAGATAGCACATACACGCTGCAAGGCACCATAGTATTTCAGATCTTCAACAATATTTCAGCAATTTATTCATCAATGATCATTAATCATGTATACTAGGGCGTTCCATCTGTACAGGCAGACTAACCAGCAAAATGCTAATCTCATTTTGGAGAAAGGATTCCTTTTTTGAGAGTTTGATGGACGGTGATCAGAAAATCTTTAAATAATTATTCCTTTTTTAAGATGATTATAAAAATGTATCTCAAATCAATATAAATATGTGCCTAACATTGCTTTTTTGAAGAGATGTTCTGTAGTACTCTGACAGATACCCTCCAGTTTGGTCTTAATATTGTTAAACATCAAGACTTCAGTAGTTCAAAGATATAATAAATAACGTTCAAGAATAAGCTTCTTAATCCCATGATTCCTAGCAGTCTTCCAATATGGTTATCCAATCTGTGCATTAGAAGGTACAGCATGGCCCCGCTTCTCGGTGCCCCGCTTTTCGGCGGTACTGAGAAGGGGGCTGCCATGTCTGCGCATTTGCAGAATGAGGAAGTCTGAGGTCGCGCATGCGCAGAACGGTTGGTTGCCGAGGGTGCGCACGCGCAGAAGGGGGAATTACTGGTTTACGCATGCGCACGCACCCTAAAATCGCCAGGTTCTGCTTTCCAGCGATATTCGCTTTGCGACGGGCCCTTAGAATGGAACCCACTGCATGCCCGGGCCCTCCTGCACTCCTTCATAGCCACAAAAGCTGAACTACCAAATACTGATATATAGAAATTTATTGGTCTTCTATATACATAATCCTTCCCGCAAAAAAAGCTTGTCACAATTTCTAAATTAGAATTTCCAAAAGCTTTTTCTTTACAAGATGCTTATCTTATGTTTAACAGTAGAATTTGACTGTATTCTGTGTAAATGAGAAATAGTTAATAGAGCCACAACTGAATTGCATGCAGCTTTGAACCCTTTGGGTGTTTAACAATGTAGAGGCTTGTTGCGCGTTTGCCAGGGGAGATCGCGTTTGAACACGATGAGACCCGAAGAGGACTTCTGTTCGTGACATCACGATCATGTGACCATGCCGGAGGGGATGCGGCAATCTGGTGCCCTGGCTCCACTAGCACTCAAATGGTTATGTTCTTCTTGATTTACCTGCTGTGTTGCAATGTTGCTAAGGAGCAGATAAAAATCAGGATTTTACTATAGATAAACCTGTACCCTGTATCAGTGGTCTTATTCAATAGGACATCTGTTTTTATTTGTCTTTTCTTCAATAATATAAATACAGTGTTTTTTGGTGTTTTTAAAAGACCTCTTTTTTTTTTTTTTGTATCAATCTTTTTTTATTGGCATTGACATTTACATGAATGAGTACATACTTTTCAATAACATAAAATTGCTTAAGTACGACGTTATTGAGTGCATGCTAGCCAACATTGTTTTTTAATAGTAGGGGTTAAGGGAGTGGAGGAGGGGTGGGGGGGGGACTGGGAGTGGAGGAGGGTAGACAGACAGAGGGGGGAGGGGGGAGGGAGGGTTGGAGAGAGGGAAAGGGAGGGTGGGCGCAGGGGGGGGGGGGAGTCCCCCTTGGGAGTCCCCCTTGGGAGTCCCCCTTGGGAGTCCCCCTTGGCTCGTCTACGTCTCCCACCTTTGGGATCTGGGTTATTCCCTTCACTAGGGTTTGTGCTTTATGTCTTTATCTGAAGCCCTGGGGGCCTATCCATGGGTCCCATGTGTTCCAGAACTGTGTCATTTTTTTGTGCAGCATGGCTGTTAATTTTTCCATAGACATTACTTCGTCCACCCGCCTTATGACTGTGTTTCTTGCAGGGGCTTTGACCTGCTTCCAGGCTGCTGCTATTGAGCACCTGGCTGCAGTCAAGATTGCAGAGACCAGTCTACTCATGGGTGGGGGTAGGTCGTCAAAGGGTTTACTCAGCACCAGGGACAGTGGATCTAGGGGGAGAGGAATTCCCGTTGTCTCATAGAGCCACGTCTGGATCCTAACCCAGAACCTCTGAATCTCCGGACATGTCCACCAAATATGGGCCATGTCTCCCTTTTGACCACATCCTCTCCAGCACAGGTCTGGGGTGCCGGGGAAGATCTGGCTCAGTCTAGCTGGGGTCAGGTACCATTGGAATAGAATTTTGTAGATATTCTCCTTTGTTACTGTGCAGATTGAGGTTTTTGCTGCCATCTCCCAGATGTCCTCCCACTCCTCATTGTCAATTTGTATATTTAAGTCCGCAGACCATTTTTGCATATAGTGGTGGGTCGGGGATTCTGATGCTGACTCTATCCCCCTATATATCTCAGAGATTAGGCCTCTTTGATACCTGCCTTTACTGCATAGTGTTTCGAATCTGGTGGGTGGGGGAAATTTGGAGTTCTGCGAGAGCAAAAAATGTCTAATTTGTAGGTATTTGAATAGGTGGAGGTGTTGAGCTTGGTATTTGTCCCGTACCTCTTTAAATGTTAGAATCTCTCCATTTTTCAGCAAGTCTGCAACCAGCCTTATTCCAAGCCCCTGAAATTGGGCAAATTGCTTTTTGGAGCACCCGGGCGGGAAGTTCGGGTTCCCAAAGATCGGGGTGATTTGTGAGGGGGTGTTTTGCAGGCCATACTTCCCTTTGCTTTTCAGCCACGAGTCCCACGTGCATCTCATTGCTCCTAGATCAAACCTCCTTGATCCTCCTTCTTTTCCTCCTTGGGACCACAGAAGTAGCTGAAATGGTAGCGGGGCTGTGTAATGTGTTTCTATCTCGAGCCAGCGGGCCGCTGCCGGGTCGCAATTCCAAACTACGGCTTGCTTTAGCTGGTCTGCGAGGTAGTACCTGACCACACCGGGGACCCCCAGACCTCCTCTTAGTTTGGCTGATAACATAACCGATCTGGGGACCCTCGGTCTCTTGTCATTCCAGATAAATTGGAACATTTGGGCCTGTACATTTTTCATGGCTGTTAGTGGGACGACTACGGGGAGTGTTTGGAAATAGTACAACAGCCGAGGTAGGATGTTCATTTTGAGGGAGACTATTCTCCCGAACCATGATATTTGATGTTTTTTCCACGACTCTAAGTCTTTTTTAATTTGATCAAATAGTGGGGGGTAGTTGTATTGATAGAGGGATCCATGGGAGCTCGAGATTATTATACCTAGGTATTTGATGTATGTGGTGCTCCACTTGTATTTATAATTGGACTGCAAAAGCTTCCATGTTGTGTTTGGGAGGGATATGTTAAGTGCTTCTGACTTGTCTATATTTATTTTATAGTCAGAGACTGTTCCAAATTGGTGGAGTACCTTTTGTAGGTTCGGGAGGGAGATGTGGGGGTCAGCGAGGGTCAGGATCACATTGTCCGCAAATAGCGAAATTTTGTATTCCTTTGTGGAGATCGAAATCCCCTTGATGCCCTTTTCTTGTCTAATTTTGGCTGCCAATGGTTCAATTGTTAGGGCAAATAGGAGTGGGGATAGCGGGCAGCCCTGTCTGGTCCCATTTCTGATTGTAATTGGGTCTGATAGTCCTCCTGAAATTTTTACATATGCTGTGGGGTTTTGGTAGAGGGCTCTAACACCCTCTAAATAGGGACCACTAAAACCAAACTTCAGCATTGTTTGGTCTAGGAAGGACCATCTGATCCTGTCGAACGCTTTTTCCGTGTTGAGGCTCAGGATCATTGCATTGGTTCCTGTGAGATGCACGTGGTCGATGATATCCACTATTTTGCGGGTATTGTCGGAGGCCTGTCTTCCAGACACAAAACCTACTTGATCTGTATTAATGAGTCTGGGGAGAATTGGGTTGAGCCTGTTTGCTAGTATCTTGCTGTAAATTTTGAGATCTGAGTTTAGGGATATTGGCCTGTAGTTGCCACAAAGGAGCGGGTCTCGACCCTCCTTGTGGATAATGGCTAAATTTGCTCCAGTGATGGTAGCAGGGATTGGCTCTCCTTGTAAGAAAGAGTTGAACATATCAAGCAAGTAAGGGGACAGGGTCAGCATGAATGTCTTATAGTAAGTGTTAGAAAATCCGTCCGGGCCCGGAGTTTTTGCCGGTTTGAGGGAGCTAATGGCTTCGGTTAGTTCTTCTAGGGTAATGTC
Organism: Ascaphus truei; assembly: GCF_040206685.1. Classification (NCBI taxonomy): domain Eukaryota; kingdom Metazoa; phylum Chordata; class Amphibia; order Anura; family Ascaphidae; genus Ascaphus; species Ascaphus truei. The sequence goes on along the minus strand of NC_134486.1, from coordinate 278,437,813 downwards.
TTTATTTAGTTTATCTAGTTCGGCCTGTGAAAGGGAGGGGAGGGAGCACTCCTCCAGGTATTTCGAGATTGTGTTTAAGGGGGTCGGATTTTGGCCCAGAGGATGTAGGTTATACAGTTGAGAGTAGTAGTCAGCAAATTCTTGTGCTATTTCTTTTTCGTCATATGTGATTTTCCCTGATTTTGTGCGGATTTTGGATATTTGTGACTTTACCCGTATGCCTCTAAGTTTTGAGGCTAAAAGCTTATCGGCTTTGTTTCCTTTATCAAAGAATTTTTGTTTTGTCCATCTTAGGGCCCTTTCTACTTCCTCTAATTGTGTTTGTTTGATAGCTGCTTGCGTTTGGTTTAATTGCTTTAGTATTTTTTTGGATGCTGTTGTTTTGTGTTGCTGCTCTAGGTGTTTGATTTTATCTGTCAGTTCAGTTTGGAGTTTAGCTTTTTGTTTTTTCTTATAGGCCGATATCGAGATTAATTCTCCTTTAATTGAGGCCTTGTGTGCCTCCCAAAGCATAGCCGGGGCCGAGACCGTCCCTGCGTTTATCTGGAAAAAGGAGGAGAGTTTGCGTCTTATATTTGTCTCTGTCTCTGGGCAGTTGAGTAGGGAATCATTCAACTTCCATTTGTAGGGATTGTTTTTGACAAAGGGTAAGGTGAGGGTGAGTTCCACTGGTGCGTGGTCAGACCAGGTAATTGGGCCGATATTGGAGTGGGAGGAAGCCTGGAGTATGTTGTTGGTACCCAGAAAATAGTCTAACCTCGAGTAGGACTGATGAGGGGCGGAGAAGAAGGTGTAATCCCTTTGACCCTGGTGCTGAGCTTTCCACACATCGACCAGGGAGAATTCTTCTATTATTTCCCTGAATTTTTTTGCTTTTTTTTTGTGATTGGATCATGTAAGATGTGCCTTGAGTTGCATTGGGTAGGTCTTTTGGAGTTTTTGTTTTATCTTGTGTGTGTGAGGCGACCATGTTAAAGTCTCCTCCTATAATTAAGGAAGAGAGTGCCTGCCGTTCCAGGGAGTCCAGTACTTTTTTGAGGAACTGGGTTTGATTTTCATTGGGGGCGTATATGTTGACCAATGTTATGGGAGAACCTGCTAGAGTACCCTGGAGCACCATGAATCTTCCCTCTGGGTCTGATTGAGTGTGAGTTAGGGCGAAGGGGACATTGTTCCTTATTAGGATAGTTACTCCTTTCTTTTTACTCGGGGAGGATGCGTAGAAAGCCTGTGGGAACGGGCTCTTGAAAGTGTTTGGGGGAACTGGTGAGTTAAAGTGTGTTTCTTGCAGGAAAACGATGTCCCCTTTTGTTTTTTTGAGTTCCTGGAGCGCTAGTTTTCTTTTTTTATTTGAGTTTAGTCCCTTTACGTTAAGCGTGATTCATTTTATGTCTGCCATTTTGTGTCGTGCTTGTTTTTCGAAGCTCTGAGCTCCGAGGCCCTCTGTATTCCCACAGTGAGGGCTACTAGTCCTGCGAGCCTTAGGTGAGTTTGTGTAGGCGAGTGGGGGGGGGGGTGGGGGAGGGGGGAGGGTGGGGGAGGGGGGAGGGTGGGGGGTTGAGGGGAAGGGAGACACAATAGGAAGGGTGGGGGTCGTTGGGCCTTCAGATGGCCCTAGAAAGTAGGCCTCTCCCCTGTGGGCGAGAGAGGTACGGGGGTTTATTACCCCTAGAGATCCTTCCAGAACTCAGAAAACGGTCGGAGACCGGAAAGAGGGTCCCCACACCCTCTGTGTGAAAACTTACTTAAAACCACTTCTATGGAGACCACTTAGTGTGGTGTCCTATAAACATTTCTAAACATCATCACATAAACCTTTGGAAGAAACAAAACCTTTTTTTTTTTTTAAGACCTCTATTTTGTCGGTCAACATTTATATAGTCTATATTGTTATGTTGTGGGCGTTAAATATTTATCAACCCGCTTTTTGGATACTCTGGGCCCGAAGTTAGCCCCGTCTCCTCTAGATGCTATTATCCACTTCTCCGCTATAGAGGTGCGTCGTTCCTCTTCAAGACGGAGGGATAGGGGGGGGGTTGGGGGGGAAGAAGGGGGGGCTGGGAGGGGGGGGAGATGGGGGGAGGGGAGAGGTGGGGGGATGGGGAGAAGGGAGAGGTGGGCAAAAAAAAAAAAGGGAGGGGAGGTGGGGGGAGTCTCTGGACAGGATAAGGATGTCTGTCTGGTTTGTCTTAGCTCGGGATCGTGTTGTTCCCTTTCTGTCTTTGCATGTATCTTGTCATTTGGGGGGGGGGGGAGGGAGGTCGGGGGAGGTGAGGAGGGGGTGGCAGGGGGGGTGGGGGGGAGAGAGGGGGGAGGGGAGGGGGAAGGAACCACTTGTCAAGGGGTGGATGCCTATCTGGCTTGTCTTATTTAGGAGCCCATGTGGGCTGGGTAGACATTTTTTTTTTGTATTAACCCTTTGTCTCTTCTCTTTTTGACAACTTGTACGGAAAAACACAACATTTGTCATTTATCATATGACATTTGCATTTTCTTATCATCCGATACATATATCCTATTGCTAGGGGGTACATTTGCTTTTATCTACTTATCAACTCTATTTCTTACATGAACAATTGGCATCTTACATATATCATTTGCATTTACTAATTGTCTTCTCCTTATATCTTATTTCTGCATAGTCCATTTGCTAGTATCTGCATTACCACATTGTTCTTTGTTATGATCATTCGGTTTCTAACCTTACCACATTTGCATTTTGCTTTTGATTGTTGCTTAAGGCTAGACAATAAAAAACGGGGGGATCGGGAGTGAGGATGGGCAGGTAGCGGGGGGTTGGGAGAGAGGGGAGCGGGGGAGGAGGGGCGGGGGAGGGGGAAGGAAACTGGGGGGAAGGGAACGGGGGGGAAGGGGAGCGCAGGGGGGAAGGGGAGCGGGGGGGGTATGTAAGGGAGTGGTATAGGGGTTGCAGGTACATCCTGGATAAACAGTATATTCATTGCTCTTTCTAAATTGGCTAACTTTCCCCTGCTAGGCTGCTTTAAAGAGCATATTGACAAAAGTCCGGGGGGGACTGGGAAAAGAAGGGTTCATACGACCTGGGCTCCTCGGGCCGTGAAGTGGCAGGCCTGTCACTGCGTCCCATCGTCCTGTGAGAGGGGGGGGGGGGTATGAAGGGGGACGGGGTCTACCCCTTCTGTTCATACAGGGGACTGCGTCCTCTGTTCGTGCAGGCGTGTTGCAGGTGCGTCGGTTGGCTTCGCTTACTGCGCCCGTGGAGGGTGTCAACAGGACCTCAGTTCACTCCGTAGGTCAAGGTGGTGCTTGTCCTCCTCGGGGGGGCTTGCCGGGTCAATCGGCTCGCTACCTCGGGCAGGACTTTGATCGAACGCTGACCGGCCTGGATGCGGTCGACCAGGATACCTTCTGGCGCTCCGATGAGATGAGTAGTGAGAGCTTTTCCTCCTCGATGGGGTGGGGGGGATATTAGTTCGCTGGTGGGGTTTGTTGCGGGATCGCGGGGCAGGATGTGTGGGTGGGGGGGGGGAAGCGAGTGGGTCGTGGGGATAGAGGGGGGAGGGGGGTATCATGAGGGGGTATCATGAGGGGGTGGAAGAAAAAAAAGGGGGGGGAGGGGGGGGAGTCGGGATGAGGGGGGGTGAGGTGTTTGACCTGCGTTGGTTAATTGCTGGGTAGTGGGATTGGAGGTGCGGGCGAAGCTTCAGGGAGGAGGGGGGGGGGGCAAGTTTGTAGAATAGGTTCCATAGGCGGATCGGTGGTTGATGGGGTTTACTTGCTTCGGGGCTGCTTTCATAGTTCGTTGTTCCCTTTGGGGGGACCGCCATCGTGCTTCAGGTGGTATGTCCGTTACTTAGGGGCCTCTGTTCTTCTGATTGGCCAGCCTTTCAGAGGCTCGGGGAACCTCCATCTCATCATTGTTTGTGGGGGACTTGGCTGGTGGTCTGTTGTCCTGTTGCTGACTCAGCCCCAACGCTTTTAGGAAGGCCGGCGAATCCTTTGGTCTGGAAATTGTGTGGTGACGTCCATTCTTCAGGACGATCAGCTTAAAGGGGAAACCCCAACGGTAGGAGATTCCCCTTTCTTGTAGTATGTTCCTGAGGGGCTTCATTTCTTTCCTTTTTTCTAGCGTGGATCTGGATAGGTAGCTGAAGATCTGTAGAAGTATGTTCTCCACTTGGATATCTCTTGCTCTCCTGCTTGCAGCCATGATCTTCTCCTTGGCTGAGTATGCGTGGAGCTTTATGATTACATCCCTGCGTCGTTCAGGGTCCGCAGGTTTGGGGCCCAGCGCTCTGTGCACCCTGTCCATCTGGAGATCATGCTCCGACAGGTCTGGGGCTAGTTGTAGGAATAGTTTGCGAAGGTAGGCATGAAGCCCCTCGGCGGTGATCGTCTCTGGTATATTCCTGATTCTCAGGTTTTGCCTTCGGTCCCTGTCTTCTTGTTCTTCCAGGGCATCTCTCAGGTCTGCGACTTTTTGGCCGAGTCTTATGACTTCTTCCTCTGTTGCGTGTTGTGTGCCAACTACATCTGTGACTTTGCGTTCCAGCACCTCAGTGCGCTTAGATAGCCCATGTATTTCCATTCTCAGGCCTTCCAGCGCCATGTTCATGTCCGTTTGGATTTCTTTGCGTAGCTCCTTATGCATTCTTTGGAAGAGGGCTTCGAAATAGTGTTGGTTCAGCCCCGGTTCTTGTAAGTCTGCTGCGCCTGAGTCGGGGGCTAAGTCCGTTAGGGCCGCATGGGCTGCTTCTTCGGTGCCATCTTGGGAGTCCCCGCTCTGTTCAATGGGGCGGTGCGCGGGGGTAAAGTATTTTGTGACTCCTGGGCCTTGGGTCCCTTTTGGGCGGGCCGGCATCTTCCCTAACGTCTGCTAAGTTGTTTGTGCGTTTTTTATGCTTTTTATGTGTGGTTTGGGTCGCTCGATCATGCAATTTGCTTGTGAGGGTGGCGGGAGCTCCTCGACTATCCGATCATGTTCCCTGACGTCACCGGAAGCTCTCGGAACATCTTTGTTTTAATTACTTCTGTTTCGGTAGTTCCCAAGTGGTGCGAGGCCGGGACCCCTCCAGCTATATCACTGCAGGTGGGTACTGTTTATTGACCGTAGTTTATTTATCATTCAGGGTCTGTGGTATTAGGTATCCTATAAAATGCGTGTATAGGCTCTGGTTATGGTTAATCTTTAACCCTTAGTCTTTGAAGCCTGGATTATGAGGGGATATATGGGGTCTTTGCACCTTGACAGTGTGATTCATTCAGCAGCTCAGTGTAAGATGGTCACCCCTCCTCCCACTTGTAGCTGTGGAGATGTGCCCCTCTGGTCTGTCTCCCTAGTTGTGGGGACCAACCCCCTGCTCTGGCAGCTGGGTTTAGGGTTTTGTGCTATTGTCAATTGACCTGGGGAGAGCAGTGTCCGGTGGCGTCCTGGTGGGTCTCTGAATAGGAAATGGCCCCCTGCCTTCCCAGCCTGCCTTTATGTATGTGCTTCACTCTTCTTTATTTGTCTTTATTTTGGGGGTGAAGGGGGGGGGGGGTTGATGCGTCTTTATTTGGGGGATGGGGGGGGTTTATGCAACCCTACCCGACGGCTCTTGGTAAGCTGTAGCTGCTCAGTAGTCTCCCCCCTGCTGACAGGTGACACTCTTAGGCTGTCTCGCGGGCCCCACGGCCATTTTAGAGGGGTTGGCAGCCTGTCTCTGCAGGGTCAAATTCTTTATTCCCCCGTTCAGATCTGGTTTGGGGGGAGAGAGCGTGAATCCCCCAAGGCCCCCGCGGGGAGGGGCTCTCCCGGGTGTCAGCCCCAGTCGCTACCCTGAACCGCCGATCCTCAGGAGTCCCACGCGGCTCCGGCGGCCATCTTAGAATCGAGGGCAGAGGGAGACGAGCCTCCGGCAGCCGAGGATCCCCAGATGCTCCCCGGTGCACAGCCGTCAGGTTTTATTTATTTATGTGCCGCTGAAGTGCGCTTTCCCCTGAACCGCCGATCCTCAGGAGTCCCGCGCGGCTCCGGCGGCCATCTTAGTGTCGGGCGCAGAGGGAGACGAGGGAGACGAGCCTCCGGCAGCCGAGGAACCCCAGACGCTCCCCGTTAGTGTTTATTTATTTATTTGCCGCTGGGTCGGGCGGCTATGCGGCTTGCAGGCAGTGCGCGCGGGCGGTCAAAAGACCTCTTTTAATAATAAGCAAGGATTATGTTTTTTAGCATAATTCTTTTTTTTTTCTCGAGTGATTTATTTTTGATTTTTTGGGGGCGTGATTCAGAAAACTTTCCGTAGGTGCTTTTTTTGCGCTTTTTTTTTTTTTTTTAGCTCTTTCTAACTTATTTGGGCATTGATCATGGATCTCCACCTCTTGGCTTAACGATTGCAGCAGCAAGGGCAAGGTCACTAAGGAACTGATGAACAAGAATACTTATATCATCATCATGATGATGAATGATCATTGTCCCCCTTATCATCATCATCATAATCTCCCATCATCTCATCTCCCCCTGGCCCCCATAATCATATTATTCCCCCCATCATCTTATTCCCCCCCTCATACCCCATCATTATCATGATCACCCCCCCCTCATCATCTCATCTCCCTCTGACCCTCATCATCATCTTATTCCCCCCATATCATCATCTTCTCATCCTGGGCCCCATCATCATATTCCACCCCCCCCCCCCCAAATTGTATAATGTCCTTGCCTTATCTCCTGACAGGACGCAGACAGCACCGGAACATGTCTCTGGGCTGCTGAGGTGTGGGCTCTGCCCTCACTGTCCTTTGGTTGGCCATCCTCTCCTCCACTCAGGGACAGCACACGAGTCCTCCTTGCTGCCCGGCCACCGTCTGCAGCCCACTCTCTCAGCGCTTCCAGCCACACTGGCTCTTGACGCCGCCCTCGGGCTTGCCACTGGCTCCGTCGCCCTTGCTGTCCTCGCTCTTGTGTTGCCACTGCCTCCGCCACCCTTGCGCTTGCCGCCGCAACAATGGTAGTACCGGACACATATGTGTCCGTCCGGTATTACCTCCAATTTTAAACCGGACAGACATCAAAATTGCCAGCCTGTCCGGTCGAAAACCGGGCACCTGGGAACCCTAATTACATCATCATAATCCTCTTTTAGATAAAGTATACGCCTACTACTTTTCTGCTTCTTCTCCCATGTATTGTGAAGACAACATGGTGAAAAAAGATGGCAACACCTTGAGCTTGCACAAGCCCTTCCTCAAACTTCAACTTTAGGTATGACACTGTAATCTACTGTAACCAAGTGGTGTGGCTACCACCTCATATGCATTGAATGGCTGTATTAACAGCGGGGGGGGGGGGGGGGGAGGGGGCGACACCGTTATAGGCCGGCGCCCAAGTAGAGTGTGATTCTTTACATAGAATGGTCAGTATTGGCTGTTTTAGAAGGGAATTTCTAACTGTGGATTGGGATTTTAAGATTTTCAACCTTGTGACCATAAAATACATGGCGCATACCGTTATCCAGGCTACAATATATATTGTAACATGTTTTTGGAGACAATAGTTTTTGTGACTTGCTGTATCAGGTCCATACACTGTAATTCTTCAGTACAATAACTGCTCCACTTTTATTTTCAGTTTTAGTCTGTCCATTACTTTTTCAGGAGTGTCTATCACTCTCTCTTTCTCCATTTTGACTTGATTGTCTGCCTTGTTTGTGAAACAGCACACAAAGTATATTTTCTATATGTATAACCAAAACTTGAGCACAAGTTTATACACCAAATAAGATTTGTTCTCGCAATACAGTAGTAGTTGTAATAAGCATAACTTTCTTGCACACAACTTGCTGTTTTCATTTGTGCTATTAATGTCACACACGAATTGGTTCAGATTTTATTTTTTCCCCAATGAGTGGTTTTAAAAGTAGTAATTTTAATGAATACTGATTTCTGTCATTTCTAGGTATGCAATTAAAAACACACATAAATAAATACTGTATAAACCATGTACAAAATGCTCCTGGGATAGTTGTCCAACATTATTCACATTTTCAAATTGGCTTTTGCCAAAAGGGAAAGGCTTGGAAATAAAGTAAGATATCTAGATTCAACCCCAGCGATGGATCTGCAATTCCGTTTTTATTTCAATTGACTGTTTTGGCAGCATTGCTAGAAAATGTAATGCAAGTCTGTGTGCTGCGTACTTAAAGCTTGAATTCATACAGGATTCTCCAGCTCCCCCATGTGTTTTCTATATGATATTCTTGCATATCTAGTCTCAATTATACTGTCATTAAAGGTATATATGTATGTATAACTTTATGTAGTGCCATTAATGTACATATAATACAAATAACATACAACGGGAAGCAGGGCTTCAGACAAAAGTAATATTAGGAAAAGCAGTCGCTGCCCCAAAGGGCTTACAATATAATTGGTCGGTAGGAAGAGCGTACAGAGACAGTAGGAAGGTGTCTTGGTAAGTGGGTGCTGAGAATTGTAAACATTGCCTAATTTATTTCCTTCACTCTTCAATGTACAGTATATAGCATGTTCCTTAAATATGCCCGTTTTTCTGTTTGTTAGAAGTTGTGAGCTCTTGAGACCATTAATGTTTAATGACCAAGACACTGCAATAATTGGTTGGTTGTCTTTAAATCGCTCACATTTTTGATTTGTTAGCGGGAGAACAGGTTTTTGCATTATTTGACACAGATAAATAGTCTTCTAACTCTAAAGCGCATACCCAATGAATGGGCACATAAGACTATCATCTTAAACATTTGCACGCTATGGAGGGCGTATTCATTAAAGTCTAATGCCAATGCAAACCTGGCCAAAAATAGAATGCAATTTGATGTGATAAAATCTTTGAGAGATAGACAGGCATATATTGCAAAAAATGAGACACCACTCACCTAGTAGTATTCTACTATAAGTGGAACATAAATAAAATATAAAGTGCATAAGGAGTAATAACCAATTTGCACAGAATCGATCCGAAGGATCAAAAGTACCCCAATTATTGCACTCAGTATATCATATATAATATAATGATAGTTAGGACTATAGTAGTGTCTGATTGGCGATCATAATAGATCAAAGTGGACCAGTTATTTCAGTACAACCAAAAAAATAAAAAAAACTTTAATACAGCCAAAATATATAATATACACAATCAAATGAATTATTTACGATAGAACATGTATAAAATTCCTCTAAGTGTCGTCTGATTCTGTGCAAAGAGATAGACAGGCACCTGGGGACTTGCCTGAATGAGAAAACTGGAATATTTGCAAATTAATAATTTTAGTACATTTGACATATTTTTAATTTGTATGTTTCCCAAGTGTATCAGGTGTGTTGTCTTCCCACGTGGACCATATTTCTCTCTCTCCATTCTTCACTCCTCCCAACCATCCCTCCCTTTCCCCCATTTACTCCATCTGTCCTTTGCAAAATTTCCATTTGACCCACCTAGGGATAGTAAAATGAGTGTACAGTAGATCATGAAAACGACAGCATTCCAAAAATATTTACCAAGCATGTCTTAAACATAAAGCCTTTTCGAAACAATGTTCTTGATTGGGCCATAAGACATGTGTTCTTATCGGACTACTTGGTAAATATGGCCCTGAATGTCTAAGTTACTTGGATGAAGTTCAGTCACATTTAATTGCCCTTTATTTTAAGTCTCTGTGCAACTCACTGTTTAAATTAACATATATATATATATATATATATATATATATATATATATATATATATATATGTTAATTTAAACAGTGAGTTATATATATATATATATATATATATATATATATATATATATATATTTATTTTTTTTATTATTATTTATTTATTTTCATTTTAAAACATATTTCTTTTATGGTGTCCGAAAGTTCGAATTGGCATACATCCCTAATGGCTAACACAAGAAATATCATAGGACCTGGAATACACTGGAATTGTTATTGTTTATATACCTAGATCCAGGCTCTTTGAAATAGTATCTAGAGTGCGTTCTGCTCTCGCCTATTACGAAAACAGACTCCATTCTCACATGCTTACCACTGACCCTTTCATCTCACCTCTTATGCGCCTCTCTGCACCCCTTTACCTATGCCTTCCACAGGAGAACCCAATTGCTAATACTGTGTTGCCCCCATTGAGTGATAAACACTTTGCTATTCAAAAAGAATGTTCGGCCTTTAAAAGTGAGTCCAGATATACTGCCTAGTATAACGATTTTCAATTCTAGCCCTCTTAAATAAACTAGTTGAAGAGCCCTAACCTACATAGCTGTTGTTTTTTGTTTTTTTTAAGGATTTTAATCTTCTTTAGGCAAAAATAAAAGTGTGTGTGTGTATATATATAATATATTACAGTAGTCGACAAATCACCAAAACATCTACTCACCTAACAAAAAAATCTACTCGCCACCTAGTACCACACGTGTGCTGCTTGGGCCAATAGGAGCTCGCCACAATGTTAAATCCACTCGCCCGGGGCGTGTAAATGTATAGGTTTGTCGAACACTGAATATATATATATATCCTAAACAGAAAAAGAGAAGAAAAAGCGTCCGATCTTCGTTTGATATCATATATAAAATGTAATAAAACATGGACAAGACGATTCAGAACTCACAAAATTCAAAGGTAACAGGCATTGTATGAGTACAACTCATGCTCCAAAGCTGCTATGAACCGCTTTCCTGTCGGCGGTGTAACACACTTTGGTGTCCTCCGGTAAATCTCCGCCCAATACACAGGTTCCTTTGGAAGGGGATGAAATCAGCTTGGTCTGAAGAAATGCGTAGGGTCACGTGGTATTAATGCAATGACTGTGTGCTACCACAAGACTTGCTAGAGAATCAAGGCTGCGTTCCGTTCCTGATTGCTGAGGAAGACACTTCCAAAGGAACCTGTGTATTGGGCGGAGATTTGACGGAGGATACCACAGTGTGTTACACCGCCAACAGGAAAGAGGTGTGACGTCATTCCGGAGCATTACCAGCGGAGCAGCAGCGGTTCATAGCAGCTTTGGAGCATGAGTTGTACTCATACAATGCCTGTTGTACTCATACAATGCCTGTAACCTTTGGATTTTTGTGAGTTTTGAATCGTCTAGTCCATGTTTTATTAAATTTTATATACGTTATCACACGAAGACGGGCGCTATTTCTTCTCTTTTTCTGTTAGGTTGTGTCAAGGGAGGTTGTTGTGCCCAAGAAGAAGGCTGGCAAGATCCATTCTTACAGATTTGTGACCTAAAACAATCATTGATTGTTTTTTATTTTTAATTATATGGACATTTTCTTTTATTTTTATTATTTATTTTTCGTTCTCAAACCTTTTTAAAATTGTCATTATATGTTACAGGCTATTATTTTCACATTTTGTCATTTGTATGTGTTTAACATTAGTTAGCATTGCGAGTATACACTATTAAGTACATTAATTGAACTTTACATATAATATTTGTAATCTGGTCTTTGCTCAGCACAACAAGGCGCGATCTTTATATCCACTTTAAAAAAAATGATATATATATTTATATATATATATATATATATATATATATATATATATATATATATATATATATATATATATATATATATATATATATATATATATATATACACAGTATATACACAGTATATATATTTCTTTGTAAAGGTTTTAATCCATTGTCTTCATTAAAGCCATATAAAGTGAAAAAAAAGCTTAGCATGTGATTTAATTTGCATATATAATTGCCTTAATGTTTTTTTTGTTCTATTTAGGCTTAATGTCACATTAAACTCTTTAATTGGATTTGCAAAAGGGATTAGTTTCTCATCCTCTTTTTCACACTTTAGGCCCCTTTCTTCCTCATAAATTCACAAGTGTACAGTCTTTGAAGTGTGGTTATTGTCTCCACAAACTGTGCTGGAATAGAGTTTTGTTGTGATTTTTAATTACGCTTTATTTTACTTTTTCAGATTGGACAACTTGTCTTCAAGGGAATGAAACAACTAAACCGGATCCAGTCCATTGTTTTTGAGACGGCTTACAGCACAAATGAAAACATGCTCATTTGTGCACCCACGGGCGCCGGCAAGACGAACATTGCCATGCTGACGGTTTTGCATGAAATTCGCCAAAATATTCAGCAAGGTGTTATTAAGAAGGATGAGTTTAAGGTATGAATGTACCCAGGTTCACTGTAGAGAGAGAAATACAAAATGTAAGGAGTCTTTCAGTTACACTTCTAGTAAATCAAAAAGTTTCAAAGGGTATTATTCATCTCTAATTCACAAAGAAGGCTGCTTGATTTATTTCATTATTTTTACAGCAATTCTTGTTTGTGTCCTGAACCTTATTACCCATGTGAAAAGCTATGAAAATGCGTTTAGCTTTGATGCAGAACCAATTTTGAAAGTGATGAGGCTGTGTAAACAAAATCTATTGTCCTCTAAACAGCTGCACACTTATCCAGCGATGTTAACTACTTTTCATATATCACTATTAAGATTTTTCACTGTAAGTGCCTGGAATCATATTTCACAGTAAATTGTGATTTGTATTGGTTGCTTTGGGACAAATGACATTGTGAGTTTTGCTCATTTATCAATTGGGTGTCCTTTTTGGTACAGATTGTGTATGTCGCTCCTATGAAGGCCTTGGCAGCTGAGATGACAAATTACTTCAGCAAGCGTCTGGAGCCACTGGGTATCACTGTGAAAGAGCTGACTGGTGATATGCAGTTGTCAAAAGGTGAAATTTTACGTACCCAGGTAAGTTCAGTTGAGGTAAAATCTATGATGTTTGCTTTATGCTTTTATTTCTGCACCATGGCTTTGTTTATATTACTTATTGAACTTGTAGTGCAATTTATGTTTAAGGTATGGTGTCAAGGCCAAGGGTAAGTGGAATTTCAGTATAGTCCTTAAAAATAAAGTCTTCTGTAAACCACTCTGACATATTGACATTATGTCTAAGCTCAATTACTTAAGAAATAATGATATTTTTTCAGAATTTATATCTTGTGTACCTGCATAAGCACATTTGCTCTTGTGTACAGTAAATATGATCTCCTTTTTAAATAAAATTCATATAAAGTATATGTAATTTATAGTTCTTTGTCATTTTCTATTATTTTATAAGAATAACGTACTTCAGATTTTTAAGATCCGTTCTGTCTTCATTCCATGTAGTGTACTTGAAAATGTGCCATGTAGTTTACAGAATTGTATTTTTCCATGGATTGTGCTGAAAGCAGATTGCATCTCTATAGTAAAGGTTATCTTGTTATATTATTAGTAAGCATTTCATTGTTGGGGGAGTCCGATCATGGTTTGCACCTTCTATTTTAAATTCTTCAGCAACAGAAAATTGAATTAAAAAAAAAAAAAAATGAATTTCCTCCCTGGGGCCTAGGACTGTGGTTTCTGCCTGGTTCCCAGGTTAAGTGAGAGGGAGGTGTCTGCTCTCCCCTCTCAGCGATCCTGTGAGTGCCCCTTTCTCTCACGCCCCCCCTTTCTCTCATGCCCTCCTTTCTTTCCAAGTGGAGTGGGAGGTATGCTCACCAAACCAAAGAGCCCAAACTTAATTCTGCAGTGTCACATAAAGCTATAGAATGTACTCACACACATATATATATATATATATATATATATATATCTATCAAATGGAAATATTACTGTATTGTCATTTGCATGTCTTAGACAGGTCTGCAACCCTGTCTTTCACCATTTTCGCCCAGCACACAGCACTTCCACTGCAGGATTCTGGGAAATGACATGCAAATGAGCACACAGTGCCACCTTTTGTCTCAAGCTCATATTATACGAGCAACCCTTAAGCCAATGCATGCTGCTTTAAACACAGCTTTTAAGCAACGGCTAGGGTGAGATGCAAAGCCAGTAAAACCACTCACAGACATGTTTCAACCTTGATGGGTATCATCAGTGTGAGGTTGGTTGTGCTGGCTATACTGGTTTGAGACTAAGAGTAGGTATTCACCACACTTATTAAGGTTATGGTGGGTAAAAAAAGTGACAAAAACCCTCCACAGTAATGCATATAGCAAATGGAAATATTACTGTATGTTCATTTGCATGTCTTAGACAGGTCTGCAACCCTGTCTTTCACCATTATCGCCAAGCACACAGCACTTCCACTGCAGCAAGGGATTCTGGGAAATGGAATCCCTTGCTGCAGTGGAAGTGCTGTGTGCTGGGCGATAATGATGAAAGACAGGGTTGCAGACCTGTCTAAGACATGCAAATGAACATACAGTAATATTTCTATTTGCTATATGCATTACTGTGGAGGGTTTTTGTCACTTTTTTTTACCCACCATAACCTTAATAAGTGATATATATATATATATATATATATATATATATATATATATATATATATATATTATTTTTTTTACACAAAATCTATCTCAGTGGTGAAACATTTACTTGTTTGAATGTTTTCATTTTATTATCCTTTCACTAAGGGGGTTAATCATTGAACTCAATGGCCGTTTCTTTGCGCCAGTGCCTCAATCTGCGCTATCGTAGTTCAATGAATAAAACTCCCTAAGGTGCTTCTTCTATATATACAGAAGAAGCCGAAATAAAGTCCTCTTAAATTCTCATTTTAGTATCTTCCCACAATTTTCCATTCATGAGAAACAGTCTTGAAATACAGGGCGTGATATGTATGTATTTGCATATATGTATATATGTACAGTATATATACTCTTAGTGCTCTTAGTATAAGCATTATTTGACATTTTGGTGCGTTATATTCCATTTTATTCCAACGGAGGGAGGAAGACGTGGTTAGGACAGATGGGAAGTACCAGAGCCCCTTTTGGGATCAGTGGGAACAGGCCCGAAGGAGGGGCACCCCACCCCGTAACTTTGCCCTCTTACTCCACCACACCGTCTTCTCCCAGTGTTGTCTTACACCACATTCCCTTTTCCACCTCTTTTTTGTGTCATTCCCCCTCTCTCGTCCACCCCCCACCCTCCCCATTCTACACTGTTGGTATTTGTATATACACTTTGCTCGCACGATCCCAAGTATAGCATTATTGTAGCACTTTGTTTTTGAATACAATTCTATTTGGCATATACCCAGTGTTGCATTTTCATTTAGTGTACTGGGAACATCCGTATTCTTGTATAAAGTTGACACAAGCATTCACACATTTTATGTGCCGCTGGGCAAATTGAATAGGTCTCTATGGTTTGACTATTCAATCTATAAATTAGGACAGCCACACACCGAGTTCTGCATTCAGTAGATAATGTTTACTGATTACGATTATGTGAGGGGATTCATTAAGGTCCTTTGCTGGTGAATGCACCCGATCCGACGTTAACTGGCATTCAAGTCAATGACAATTAATCCCGGATCAAGTGTGCAATTCTGCAGTGGACTTTGTCTAACAAACATCTACGGTCCTAATCAGATCTACTTCCCTGGTCACCAGTATGTTATAAGCATCATCTTTTATCCAGCTCAATGAGGTGAAAGCAATTGATCAGATTTCCCCCTGTGAAAAATGTACACAACAGTGCAATGAACGTGTTCATTGTGTTCTTAATTGACCCCTCTCCCCCAAAATACACCAATAAAAACCCCAGCATTTCCACCCCATCTCCCCCTCCCTCCCCCCCCATTTTGGTTTATTTTTTTTCATGACATTGAAGCAGGGGGTCTCCAGAGCTAAACCCAATTAACTTCAGCTCCATGGACCCCCTGCTTTTGGAGATAAAGACCTCCGTAAGGGGGCCTGTAGCTGCTTGGCTAGCAGGGTTCATGCAATGGCGGGGATTCAAAGCTCTCAGTGGGCCAATTGGAAGCCGTGACACCAGGCTTGGCTTCCTATTAGTTCGCCTGATGCCGGAGCGTTAAACTTTGCCGAGATACCAGAACCCCCTTTAGAGATCTGTAAATTGGGATGCAGGGGATCCATCTGAACTGAAATGAATAGTGATCAGCTCCGGTGACGCCATACTTCAAACCTATGATATAAACATATATTTTAATAATAATTTAAAAAAGTGCATGAATTACTCCTTTAAGTCTATATTTGAAGCAGATAAGCAAACAGGTATGTAGCAATTATTCTTTTATAACCTTGCCTTCCAGCCTATTCATTTTTGCGGGCTTTTCAGTCCGTCTCGCCGGCTTGTCTTTGTACATGTTGTCATGTCAGAAATCTCAAGGCTCTATGTAATCTCACAGACAAAGGTTACAATCCGTCGACACAGTGGGACTAATTTAAAAATTCTGCTTTTGTCCTTACTGTGCTATGCTGAGACAAACTTTCACATTACATTGCAAATTAAAACTTGTATGGCACATCTTTCAGAATTCTGCATGTTATCAGATTTCCTCTAAATGGGTGAGCACAAGTGCAGAAAGGGGTGGAACCAGACGCGTCCTTTAAATAACAAATCTTTGTTTATTAAAAAATGAAAATGGTTTACAGATTTTGCTTTGTACAATTTCCCCTATTTTGAAACAAATCACATATAAACAGACAGAAGAACATTTTACCTAAGCTGCCTTACTGTTTTATTCCTTGTTATTTGGTAAATTTCATTATACTCAATTGAGTGAAGAGCTTTTACATTTCTCTTTATGGCACAGAGGCAGCATGCAAAATTACCTTCTAGAATTTGGAATCTATTTTGTACTTTCTGGGAGAAAGGTTCCCGACTCCTGTCTCATAATGCAATGGTCCGTGCATGTTTTATTCCTTTACAGGTATAAAATGGCTAAAGAGCATTCAAGTAAGGCGGCATACGGTTATCAAGCTCTTTTGTAATACCCGACAAGGCCATTTCCCTCTTATAAAAATAAATCCTGTTACACCAGTTTGCTGAGCATTGCACCATGCAGAGGGGTATGATTATTTAAAGATTAGCAACTGGTTAAGCACAAATGTGCTTATCCCATTAGGCTATTAACATTGCCAGAAAATCTACAATGCCTT
This sequence comes from Ascaphus truei, assembly GCF_040206685.1. Classification (NCBI taxonomy): domain Eukaryota; kingdom Metazoa; phylum Chordata; class Amphibia; order Anura; family Ascaphidae; genus Ascaphus; species Ascaphus truei. Next base: position 278,420,869 of record NC_134486.1, on the reverse strand, counting down.
TGTGATGGGGAACAGGGACCTGTTCCATTTACAAGAAGCAGATAACTCTTCTATTGTCCTTTTTAAACCTATAGCAGTATTTGTATTCAGAATTTTTTTGAATTAGTTGTCAGTTGAGCAAGATAGAGGATAATTATGTATTTTGTGGCATTTACAAAAAAGGATGTAAGTGAGACCAGTTTAAGTAATTTAACATGAGGGATTTAAAAAATATTTTGGCATGAACCGTTTTAGTCACAGTTTTTCAATCTGTATAGCTGTTGAATTCTCCATGGAGTGGAGTAACTTTTTTTTTTTTATCAGTGTAATGTTCTCTTTTCACAAAGACTGCCTTGGTACTTCAAATGCTAATCCTATCCAGGCCTTCAGTGCTTGTTCTTCAATAAAGAATGACTTTCAGCTGACCTTATGCTTACCCACATCTAAATGTGTTCATCTGAAGGGAAATCTCCTATAAAACCAGGATTACATTGCTAGAACTTTTAAAATCTATATGTTGAAACATATTTTATATTCCCGATTACATTCTTTTTGGCCTAATGAGTTTTCACTTTTCCGGCATAGATCAAATAGGCATTCTCTTTAAAAAAAAACAAAAAAAAAAACATTTTTATATGACATTGCATTGTTTTCTTTTAAAATATAATTTGTCTGAGCTTGTGATATTTTATGTCAACTTTAAAAACAAGATCATTGTGGAACATAGCTTCTTGCTTTGCTCAGTGAGGAGCTGTAGAGCCTTGGGCTGCCTCCACGCTGCTGCTTTGCGCGCTCACTTCAGTTAAAGTCAATCTGTACGGCCACGCTCACGCGGCTCGTGCACGTACACTCGCCAAAGTTTCTCTGTCGCCAAAGCTAGGCACTTGGGGAGACAGAGAAGAAAATTGATTTTCAAGCGTGACCCATCAGCAACCAATCAACACCAGTCAATGTACACAGTACACATACATATACACACACTCTCTCTACACACAGTAATAGCCCCGATCCAGCCAATGACACCCCCCCCTCCACCCCCCTCCCCTCCCAAGCTCGTGCTGTCAAAATTCTGCAGTACAGCTTTGCTCATGCTTGGAGAGATGGTGACATCACCGCTCTCAAGCATGAGCGTGCACAGCGGCAGCGTGGCCGCAGCCTTAGTATCTAATTGTGTTCTTGCCTCGACCACTTTTTTATTTTATTGTTGCATTTCCTGCTGATCATCTTCTTAAGCCTTCTAGATGTGATTTCAATTACTTTTTACCTTCAGGTAGAGAAATTAGCACATTATTCTCCTTCATTAATATCTGGCTTGAACCGTTAATTAGATCTCCATGCGGCCTTAATGTGGTCAGTGAGAGAAAGCTCTTGTTTTTTGCATGTCCATGTGGTTTTCAGTTCATCCTATAGAGCAAGACTTTGCAACTCTTCATCTGTAACAGCAAGTAACAAGCTCTTGGTACTACAGGATGCTTCCATGATTATTAACCTTATACTCACTGTTTTCTCATGGAATGCTGATACATCCGTTATGTACAATGCAGTTGCTATTTCAGCACTGTGCATTCTGAATCAATCATCAGAAGCCAAAATTATGGCAGTATGTAGAAGAACAAAAAAATAAAGAAATCGGAAGAACTTGTGGGCAGATGCGGAACTTGGGAGAAGATAAGGTGTAAAGTTGCCCCAACAAGAGGACTAGCCGTAGCATTTTTGATGTTGATTAATCTTCTAATGCTTAGGTTAATCAAGTAGTGGAATATTGAAAAAATGCTTTCTTTATAGACATAAGATTATTCTAAATATGAAAGAAAGCCAAGAATCAAATGGGGTCTGAGGATTTGCAACATATAAGAAAATGGGCAGACTAGATGGGCCAAGTGTTTTTTTTCTGCCATCTAATTCTATGTTATTGTTTTTTTCCACTGTCAGTTTTTTCTGTCGGCCTCCTCCCTCTGTTACATTTTTTTTTTCCACACACATCACGATCATACATTTCTCACACTTTTAATGTCAATTTCTTACATTTGCTTAACATGTGTGTGTATAATATTGGCTTTTCACAGCGATGAGACCCCGTGTGACTTGTAACCGCGACGAAATACAATTAAGTTGTTTTTACACCCCCTTGTTTGCTTACTGGGAGAACAACTGGATGGTACATTCCATTGCTATGACTACAGGAGCGTTGGAAGGAGGTCTGTGTGTTCTACCATAGTTAATCTTTAAACTAGACTGCCATTATAAACTCTCAGTTGCTCTTAACTCTCAAGCATTTACCAATCTGTCTGAAATTTTGGATTTCAGGTCGGATTAGGAGGGGATTTTTTGTGTAAAGTTTAAGTACAAATGGTTGTGTCTGTTTGATACAATTTTGCGACAACATTCTGAGGTATCTACTGTGTGAAAAATGTCATAGTGAAATAAATGAATGAAAGCAATCAATTGCTATATTGTTATTGTCCATAGGATAAAAACCATACAAATTCAATTGAAAAAACTTTGTTCAAGTGTAGTTAAGGTGGGTACTGTATGCAAACCCTTCAAAAGTCTTGACACTTCAAAGTTAGGTGATATGCAAGCTTATCTCCTCCCCCCCCATCATCGTACACAACATCATAAATGACATGATCCCATCACATAAGTGGATTGTGGGATGGATAAAGGTGAATATGGAATTGAAGTTAACATCAAATACGTCAGGATGTATGTACTGTAGCACACTAAAGTACTATTACTGTAGCCTCGTGGACAATTACCACCACGACCAGCACTGTAAACTGTTCATGTCTCCAAAGTTATCATCACAACCAAGTAGGGGAGGAGGGTTATTTAGGAGCCTGATAGTTTTTAGATGACGAGGGTGGGTAGAGAAAGCAATCGGAGAGGACTGATACTGATAGGCAAGGGGAACAAAAGGATCACAGAAGCCTGATGCATCTGCGGGGGTGGAGTGAAACACACCAGAGAAGCCTGATGTAAGGAAGAGAAAGGGATTGTACAAGCCTCATGCTTCTTTTGGTGGGTTGAGAAAGGCACCTGAGAAACCTAATGCTTGGTGGGTGAGAGGAGAAAGAGATTGGAGAGGCCTCATGTTTCTGGCGAGTGGGAGTAGACGGGGATCAAACAGGTGGGAAAGAAGGGTCCAGTAAAGCCTGATGATTGAGGAGTGGGCTGAGAGAGAAATGGACTGGAAAAGCCCGGTTCTTTGAGGCTGCATTCCACATTCTCTAATATACAACATCTGTCACAACATCAGCAAAACCTTGGGGTGGGGGGGAGAGAGTTAAGCTTTTGTGTTATCTTAACTGTGAAATATTCAGTCTTTTGACAAAGGGCTATTGTAGAGCAAAATGTGTTGGTGATTCCTTGAGGTCCTCTGTTTTTTGTTTTTTTTCCTGTGTGTTGATTTGAAAGTTATTAGCACTTTTTTGCCATCCAGTCCGTTATTTTTCTTAAGCAGCGCACCACCATTACTTTCCTTTACCATCACTGTTACACACGGCAGGGAGAACACCGGTGCTAGCTCCAGAAGCAAAATCCTCGTATTGTCATCAATCAATGTAAAAGAGAGTTTGTGTACATGACTACGACGGTGAGTGTATACAGCTACTACTGAGAGGCGATTGACGGGATACCTGAGCATGTCAAGCCCCTGTGATACCTGACTCCATGCTGAGCCGATATGCAAGTAACCCACACATCTGTGATACATACAGTATGATTTACCAGACCTAGTGCGATCTCCCATAACTATACATATTGATATATAGACATTGCCAGTAACATTTGGAAGGTAGCACTCATATTGATATTCATGTTTCTGAATGCAGTTTTTTTTTTTTTCATACAAATATTTTTTAATTAAATTTTTCATTGACAATTTTTACAAACATTATTCATAACATTATATAAAGCAGTCTTTATGGGCTTTGTCTGCCCTTTGTGGTCATTTGCATCTATTTCAAAAAATTAAAACAAAATTCAAAGAAATAAAGATAAAGCGTAGGCAGTTGGGGAAGGAGAGGGCAAGGGGGAGGAGGGGAGTGTGTATTCCATATCACTTCCTTTATCTATTGTTAGTTCCTTTCTAGGTTAGCCTGATGTAACTTTTAGGTTTGGGTTTCCAACCATGGGTCCCAGGTTTTTATGAAACGTATCCGTTGTATGTCTGAGGAAGGCAGAGAGTCTTTCCATAAATATTACTTCCCCAATTCTGTTTATGACCATTTGTTTGGAGAGGGGCAATGGACACTTCCAGGCTGCCGTTATTGCGCATCTGGCGCCTGTGAGTATATGTGAGATCAGACGTTTGGTCGGAGTATTAGTCTCTTCGATCGGCTTGACCAACACATATACCATGGGGTCAAGTGGGATAATCAGGTTAGTAGTGTCTTTTATAATTTCAATTATCATTCTCCAATATATCTGTATTGCTGGGCAATCCCACCAGATGTGTACCATATTGCCTACCTGCCCGCACTCCCGAATGCAGTTTTTTTAATACTGCTTTTTATGCATTTATGTTATCTGTTGGATTATAGTACTATAGATTTTGTTTGTACTGATCTTTGGACTTGTTCCTCTTTTTTCACTTTTGAAGGGTTTGCTTACAAACCTTAACTACACTTTAAAAAAGTTTTTTCAATGAGAGAGAGAGAGAACATGTGTGTGTGTGTATATGTATACTGTATATATCTCGAGAGAGACTACTCAGGAGACTAAAGAAAATGGAAACCCAGAAAGAATTAGAGCAGGGTTTCCCAAACTTTTTTTTTCCGTGACCCGGTTATTTTTGAACTTCTCCTTCGTGACCCACTAAAAATTGAATCGCCTATACTGGCCTATAGGGCCTGCACAGACACACACACAGCCACTGATACACACACACACACACACAGCCACTGATACACACAGCCACTGATACACACACACACAGCCACTGACAGACACGCAGCCACTGACACACGCAGCCACTGACACACACACTGATACATACACACAGCCTTTGATACACACACACGCAGCCACTGACACACACACGCAGCCACACAGAGACACTGCTACACACACACACAGACTGATACAGATACACACACACACACACAGATACACACACATGCACTCGCTCTCCCCTATACGCACACAGACACAAACAGTGAATTACAGGCAACGACGGATGTGAGTGACTGGAGAGGGGGCCAGGGGCACTTGGGTGAGAGGGAGGGGGCCAGGGGCACTTGGGTGGGAGGGAGGGGGCCAGGGGCACTTGGATGGGAGGGAGGGGGCCAGGGGCACTTGGATGGGAGGGAGGGGGCCAGGGGCACTTGGGTGGGAGGGAAGGGGCCAGGGGCATTTGGGTGGGAGGGAGGGGGCCAGGGTGGGAGGCAGTGACTAGGTGGGGTGACTTACCTTGCCGCTGGACGCTTTCCCCTGCTGCCCCGATATCCCCTGCTGCCCGGGCGGGAAGTGGGCTTGGGGGCACGGGAGGTGGGCTCGGGAGGGGGTGCCACGGGAGGTGAGCTCGGGAAGCTGGCCGCGGGGGGGAAGCCGGCCGCAGTAGGAGCTTGTACTTCCCCCTCCGTCCCACGTAACGTGCGGGCCGCAGAGGAGCTGGTACTTCCTCCTCCGTCCCACTTTGGGAGCGGGGGGGAGGAAGGGAGCGGGCCCTGCTTGCCCTGCGCAAGCGCGCCGGACCGCGGGGGGAATCGCCTCCATTTTTTTTAAATTGAGCAGGGGGGACGGGAGACACCGCGCGGCCAGCCTCGCTGTGACCCGGCAATTTTGGTGCCGTGGCCCGGTGCCGGGTCGCGACCCACCATTTGGGAAACGCTGAATTAGAGAACAGTATCAAAAGTAAAAATAATGTTAACTCTAATAGTGCCTTAAAGTGAATAATATATTAAAGCAAAAGGGGAAAAGAACCTCCAAAATAAGTACTAGAGATATACCGAAAAATACAAAAGTTTATTGGACAGACTAAAACATTAAAAAAATACTATGAGGCTGAACGCCCTCTGATTAAAGCTGCAGTTCAGTCTTTTTTTTTTTTTTTTACATTTATTTTTTTACTTCAATAGTTTCATGTGTGCAATCTCTAATTACCTAAAGAACTGTATAGCTGCAGGTCAATTCGTTCTCCATGTATTGATAGGTCGAAATTTGGTGACATATTAAAAGCTGGGATTTGTTTATAATCTGCTTGTCTGTCAGTGGAAGCTCATGAATATTCATGAGCACTCCTGCACTGACATGTGCTAGAGGGAGGGCAGGGCTGACAAAGGGGTGTGCCAGGGCTTGTGACAGGACATGAAGGGGCAGTGCCTTAGCAAATGGCTGTTAAAATAGAATACAAGAAAATTGGTCTTTCAAAGTTGTTTTTTTAAAAACAGAAAATGCTAAAAGTATTTTTTCTTACTACAGAACTGATTTATTAAAAAAAAACACACATGCAGGATATTGACTGAACTGCAGCTTTAACACAGAATAAACTGCGCACAGAACTCTCATTCTGCAAAATATCCCTACACACTGCAAATATACTCAGGGGTGAGAACCTGGGTCCTAATATACTGACTCAGCAGGAAGAAAAAACATCAATACCCTGCAAGAGTCTAGACCGACCGGTCTAGTGTAAATGCAGTGTCTCAAACAAATACCTGCACACAGTGTATTATCAGCACTAAAAGTACATATAATATACATATGCTGACACTAATTAGCAAAATATATGGAGTATACATTGAATGTGTTCCCATGAACAGAGTTCTATGATAGCACATAGATGAAGGTATTGATGAGAGCAAGTCCCACAATCTTGGATATACAGTTTGCGATGCAGTCTTCTAGTGCAGAGAAATCGTAGCCACAGTCTGGAACAGATAGAGACTCAGTGTAACGCCTGTATGCCCGCAGACCTGGCCAGTCCCCAGTACTGAGGTGGGGGTAAGGTTATAACACGCACCCACAGCAGTGAGGGCATGCCCGGAGTGTGGTAAGGTGCGTTGCCGGGCCTGGTAGAAAAAGGGTTAATCAGATACTTGCTGAGTCCGGGGTGCCAGAGGTATGGAGATCCAGATCCAAGAGCCGTGGGTCAGGGGCAGGAGAAAGCAGCGTAGTGAGGTCCAAAGCAGCGTCCAGGGGTAGCGAGGTACACATAGTCAAACAAGCTGAGATCAATCCAAAGGTATCCAAACAGGGGCAGGGACGTGAACAAGAGCTGAAACAGATAACAGAGCTTGGCATAGACACTGCACACAGGAGTCACAGAGAAGCAAAGGGCAGACAGGGGTTATAAAGGAAGGAGGGCTAATGGTAGCAAGGGGTGGAGCGGAGGCCTGTCTGTGTGATTGCAGGGATTGGTCCAGGTAAGCAGGGAAGGAGACAGGGGTGTTTTGCAAGGTAGTAGCTCGCAGCCGCTGGGGGGCGGAGGCAGCAGTGCGTGAGGGCTGGTAAGATGATCGAGTGCGCGTGCCCGTGCCCTCTGTAAGGGTACCGTGCGCGCGCCCCGGCTGCTTGCGCGAGCGTGCGGCGTGGAGGAACGGCTCGGCGAGGAGGAACAGGTGAGAGACCGAGGGAGCGGGGAGCCAGGGCAAAGAGCCGCTGTGGGGACTGTGGTGACGGGGACCCGCAGAGCGGTGCGTGTCCCCCGATCCGTTATAGTACCCCCCCCCCTTGAGGATCGGACTCCGGAAGATCCTCCCAAGGTTTGTGAGGAAATTTCCGACGAAATTGTTTGAGAAGAGCTGGAGCATGAATATGATGACAGGGTACCCAGGAGCGTTCCTCCGGACCATATCCCTTCCAATGAACGAGGAACTGAAGTCTGCCCCTGGACCAGCGTGAATCGAGGATGGAATGGACTTCAAATTCCTGTTGTCCTTGTATTACGACAGGATTAGGTCTCCGAGAACGATCCGGGAAATGTACATTTTGAACAAAGGGTTTCAGAAGAGACATGTGAAAGACAGAGGGTATCTTCATGGTGGGAGGGAGCGAAAGTCGATATGCTACGGGATTGATCCGTTCGAGGACCTTGAAGGGACCCAAGAATCTAGGAGACAACTTCTGGGAAGGAGTTTTGAGCTTGATATTTTTTGAAGATAGCCAAACTCTGTCTCCATGTTTGTGTTCTGGCCCCACCTGACGTCGTCGGTCTGCTTGTGTTTTTTGCTTTTGGACGGACCCTTGCAAGGCTCTTTGAATCTTTTTCCGAGAGTTCTGTAGATCGGCGACGTGAGTATCTGCTGCAGGAACATCAGAGGGGAGGGAGGAGAGGGGAAGACTGCTGGGATGGAACCCATAGTTTATGAAAAAAGGCGACTCTTGCGTGAACTCATTCTTCAGTGAATTAATAGCGAACTCGGCCCAGGGTAATAGGTCCACCCAATTGTCTTGAGATTCTGACACAAAGCATCTGAGATACTGCTCCAAGGTCTGGTTCATTCTCTCCGTCTGGCCATTGGTCTGCGGGTGGTAACCCGAGGAGAAGAGAAGGGAGTTGCCAACTCTCTGAGAAAAAGCTCGCCAAAACTTAGAGAGCCAGGGCAGAGAGCCGCCGTGGGGACTGTGGTGACGGGGACCCGCAGAAAGGTGTGTGCCCCCCGATCCGTTATACTCAGTCAGCAAACGTGCACACCAGTGTGTGTCACATCATCCATGTCACAAAGGACGTTCTAAGACCCATCCCAACGTCACTGCAGCTTGGTTTGCATCTCTCACCCGGAGAGAAAACAGCAATTATCCAAAAGAACAAACCAAACCTATAGCACAAGAGAAAACAATAAAGAGAAAACCATAGTGTAATGGAATATGGAAAATTCCTGTTGTGATGGTCCACACACAGAAAAAGCTTCTTAGGGAAAGAAAAAGAAATTCAGGTATCAGTTCTAGGGGTTCCTGTTCCAATCCGTATGATGGTGAGAGAGCTGGATATAGTAGCTGCTAGGCTTGTATCTCTTCTAAATGGTATCAACTCAGGAGTGAAAATATGGAGAGATAGCATGGCACAAGTACCGTAGCGTAACTCCTTTAATATAATTTTAAAACGATACAACTATGCACATCGCACTTACAATACATCCGATGGAAATCCCACAGTATGATGTAATTGGCTGTCCGTCTTGTTCCGGTTGTCTCGGCGTACCATGCCTCTCGCACTCAGCAGCCGGTTTCGGAGTGCTTCCGCGCAACGTAGAAGCTCGTCTCATCTTTTTGAAGTGAAACTTCTTTGCTGGCATCTACACATTTTTGGTGGGAAAAATCTCGTGTTGTCACGAAAAACCATGATGAAAGTGACGTTACACTGTTGCTGGTGGCGCGCATGCGCTTGACATCTTTCTAGCCCACACAGAGATTGTAGGCGGCGCATGCGCAGAAGAGATTGTAAACCGTATATACCTCACCCAGCATGGGCAGGAGCCCATAATAATTTTCCCATCCACATGCGCTGTAACGACGAGTGACTGCTCAAGCGCCCGCACATGCCCGTGTGTGCAGGCGACACCAGGTACATGCGCAGGATCACAGAACTCTGCCACAATTCCATGCTCAAACGTCTGGAACCCTTCCTATGGCTAGCCGACACCAAACTCTCTGTTGCACAGGTGGGCCCACTCCCAATGCTACACACAGTCTCGCACACGCACACACACTGTCACACACACAGACACACACAGACTGTCACACCACGCACACAGACAGACAGACACACACACACAGTCACGAGGAATTCAGTTAGTATAAATATAGAACAGGGGTGGGGGTGCCGAGCACGCACGTTCTAAGGCTGCGGACAGGCTGAATTAGAGAGCGCTGATGCTCGAGCTTGACGCACATTTTGGTAGGGTGATTTGTGTCCTAGTTGCGTACGTACGGTAGTCGTGTCGGGGGCGCGGCCATAACGTCACGGAGCTTGTTCACTCTCATTGGGCAAACCGCTCACGTGACGTGTCAGTGAACGGCAAATTGATTTGTCTCGCTGAGCGCTGTGCGCTCACGTGCATGTGCAGCTTGGCCAAAACAATTTACTTTAATTGTTGTGATCGCGAGCGATCAAGCACTCAGCCTGGACAAGGCCTAAGTCTAACATCCTTGCTGTTTCTCACTGAAATTGTTTGGATTTTAAATAAAAACATCACCATCACAAATACAATTTCTGTGACAAAAGACAAAGAAGTTTCACTTAAAATGTGCTTGCTCGGCACCCCCCCCCCCTTTTTTTTTAAAATTTTGTTAACTGTTACAAATATCCATCACATTATGTTTTCTATAAATCCTGCAAGTGTGTGTGTGTGTGTGTGTGTGTGTGTGTGTGTGTGTATATATATATATATATATATATATATATATATATATATATATCACAAATAAAAGCATTTCGTTAGCCACAGAACGGTATCATCTATTTATTTTTTGATTATTTATATATATATATATATATATATATATATATATATATATATATATATATACACCTTTGCCCCCCCCCCCAAATGCTCAGTGTAGGCCTTGTGTGTTATGTGCATGTGTGAGTATGGAACGCAATAGCCCTGCGTGTCATTCACCAGGAAGTGGAACATCAGAGCGGCCAGAGACGGCTCATTTGATCTAACATTTTAAGCCAAAGCATGATACTTTTCAGAGAGGAATTTGGATGGCCTTGGGGAGTTGTGCAGAGTCGCGAGGTAAAGGGAAGTGCGGCTCAAGGAATCTGTTTTGTCTCCTGATACGAGCAAATTGAAGGGATGGATAGATACGGTTCACTCCATGAGAGTTGAACGGTGTGAAATTGTATTAAACGTGATCACAGTGGGAGACTGTGTGTGTAGAATATTTTTGTTAAATACCGAACGTTCTTTGCCCTACAAACGTGAAATTTAGACATGTTAATAATCTTAATATTGAATATAATATATAATTTTTAATTTTTTTTAAAAAAAATTGCAAATTATCAAGCACATGATGTTTACATTTGTTTCACATTCAAAGATACAGTATGCTATTTCATTTACAAATAAACTGCGTGAAATTCGATTAAACGTGATCACACATCTATCACGTACAGTATGTGCAGTGCCAAACATGCGTGAAATACAATCATTTACAAAGTGAAAGTTAAGAAATTTGAATATCACCTTGTTAGAATAGTAAAGCTGATAATATAAAAGTTAAAAAAATTAAAGTTTAAAGTACATTAACATCATCTTATGGCTGTCAATTTGACACTTTCATTTCTGAAAAAAAAGTAAATTTTTTTTCATGGGATGGAAACTACAGTATGATTAAACAACTGTACGGTATGAGGAACTGCTCTAAGAATATAGGTAGTACGCATGCGTGAATGCACACCAAAGTGCGAATGTGTGAACGCACGCTATAGTGCGCATGCGTCAATGCATTTTACAATGCTATGGCACGTGTACAGTACAGTATGCATGTCATTGGGAATGACAGTTACTACTGTACAGTACTTTATATTTACCTTGATTATAAACCTTGCCAACCCAATGTTGATGCCAGGGGTGTTCTGTGCGTAGATACTAGAGTCGATCATGTATTTGGGGTGCAGGTTCATCTTGCTTATGGAGTTGTTTTGTCCCTGTTGATAATGATATTGGAACAGGTTGCCAGATAGACATATAATCAGGTTGGGGCAAGTAGCAGGGATGTAGGTTCATCTGCTTTTCAGTGTCGGTTGGACCGTACTGGTAGTAAGTAGTATTGGTATTGAGGCAGGCACTCAGGCTGAAGCTGTTAAGCGGGTTGTGGCACATGGGAGGGACTGGCTTGGGAAGTACTGTAACTTTATTCAATCTGCTGGTCCTGATCTTTCTTTCCGAAGTTGCCATGATCAAACATACCCGCAAAAGATGGGTGCAGTGACCAGAAACCTCCTTTCCTGCCGGGACGTGGAGGTGTTCTAATAAAGCAATCATTCAAATAGAGATTGTATTATATAGAATTCTTCCATCCACGATGGTTTGGTACATTTTTTAAGTATTGGTACTTGTCAATAATATAGTCATAGATCTCAGATAGAGTTGCCTTCTTAACTGTTCTGACTTTAATTGCAGAATATATCATGTATGCAAAACTGCATTCTGGTCTGGTAAAAGGCGTTGCCATCATGCTATGTCCCATGCAACACTCAGAAATGAAGTTAATGTAAAATACATTCAGGTTTCCAATAAAATGTGAAACAATGACATGAGATAAAGACTTGAGTGAGCAATGTACAAAGGAATACTGTACCGTAGTGTACATACAGTACTTTTTATCGGCATTATAGACACCTGTTTTCAGACATTGAGTCGCACCGCTCTGTAGCATTCGGTGTCCCCCATAGGCAAAGACATTCACTTTGCCATGTGCCAGACACACTGAACTGCAACCACACAAATAAATAATTCCATCTGACCACTAAATAAATTCATACAGAGCAGGGACAACTTGCCGTCAGTTCGCTGTGGGGAGAAAATTCCCACGCGGCCAGCCAGAGAAATGCCCACAGATTTTCCCTGGAAAGCGGCTCTGAACCATAATTCCCATCTGTATTTGGTTATTCTCTGTATGGAGGCGTGGGCAGTTTCTTATGATATGACATCAAGTTAGCTGCAAGACTTAGCTGGAAGTGTAGTGAGTTATCCTCAAGAGCTGACTGGGTAGTTTTCTTTGGATAAATATGTAGCAGGACAGGAGAAAGACAGGGGAGAGGCACAGAATGATTGATTACACCAGGATGTGAGGATTTGTGATTGCACCATGAGGAGAGAGAGACAAATTAACACCAAGATGGAGGAAAGAGAACTTTTATCTTGACACTGTATTAAAAATGAAATCACTCAAAGAAAACTATGCAACCATTTTTAAGAATACCATAGCTTATTTGGAGCATCATCTCCATTTTGTAATATTTTTATGTAAGTATTTATCTTCAAAATAAATGTTTCTTTTTATGTGATGAACCAGAATTACTGAGGTCTGTTATGTTAGAGTATTTATGAAAGAGACTTAATGGACATTTTACAACAGCCAAAGATTCTATTGAAACCATGGTAATAACACACCTGAACTTTTAATTGAAATCATTTGTATTCCAAAAATGAGAACAATAGTGAAACCTATCTTTTGTTCACAGATCTGCAGTTAATATTCCTTGTGAAATGAAAATAATAATTATTTAAAATCATTAAACATGTTCTTTATTTAATGTAGGAACAATCTTCTCCAGAAGTACTGTATGCTCAGACCATGACAAATATACACAGTGACTCCCCATCATATCTGATCTACATTTAATGAGGTTGGCACTATAATTCTTAGAGTACTGATATTTTTATTTTGTGCCAAACTCTGGACTTACCCCCTTGCAGCTATTTTTTTTTTTAAAGGTTGATGCTCTCCCAAACTGGGATCCCCTGACAAAGCAACACCTGTGCAAAACGCACAGGACATTCTGAGTAATAGAGATGTTACACATGCGCCTTCTGTTTTTTATTTATTTTTCCTCGAAGGCTGCAGAGTGCGTTACTCCAAATATTATATCACTGAATTGATTTAAAGTATGGATATTCGCCGGAGCATTATGTATTTTATTTTTATTTTTTTAACCTATGTGTAAATCTGAATATATAGTTTTTGTATTGGAATACAATTTTTTATACTTATCTCTGCGCTTTATTTTTTCTTCTTTTTGGTTTCTGACACTATAATTGTTTTAGACTTGCAAATTATTTTGCACACAGGAATCCAGTCTTGACACCATATTCTTAAGAGGGTAATTGATGTATTGGGATACTCTCAAAAAGAGACCTTATATTGATTACTATAGGTCTCCCAAGACTGGGTCCTTGTGAATCTTGGCCAATACATAAAATATATCTGTGGATGTACAGCTCATAACACCTTCAACAAAAATTAGAAATATCTCTGCTGGACACCGTTCTTAAAGTAATTATCTATGGGGCACATCCTTTTGGCCTGTGATACCGCATGGCATTTAGCGATCAAGAAGTAAACCAGCATGAGCTGCTCCAGCAAGTATCTCGGGAAGCATGGTGTAGCCGGAGCTGAAATGAACTGGGTGCCAACTATGGAGACCCCCTGCTTCATACCTATATGAACAACAAAAAAAACAGGAAATGCTGCTTTAATTAAGACATTTCAGAATAATAATGAAAGAAAAATCTACTTTAAACAGTGACTATATTTACCCCTCAACCGGGACAAAAAACTAAAACATTCTCTTTTTTCACCAATAAACTTTCTTCAGAGAGATTAATACTTTCTCTGTTTCTGGCTGTGGGAAGGGCGCTATAGAAGCCTTTGTTGATCTCAGTCTTAAACCCATTTTTACTAATCGACCTGAGGGTCTCTTCACATTGACTTCTCTTTCCTTCTCTGTGAAAATTGAGTGGTGGTCATGGATGTAATGCGTTTGCTGAAAGGTACCTTTGTAGCTAATGGCCTAAATAAAGTGATAAAGAAAATGAATACAAGAGAGAGGCACATCCAAAACAACAGAATAATAAACAATAATACAGAGACGTACTAGTGTCAAAGGCAGGGCATCATCAACCCCACCTAGCCTGCCCAGACAATGCCAAAAGCAAGACATTGCACATTCAAAATGCATCAACATGTATCGGATGTCTAAGGCCGGATGGGGTTGATACCCCCAAATGTCATGTTACCGTCTCACTGCCTTTGGTAGGATGCCATTGCCCGATGTTTTTGTATTTTTTTCCTTTATATTTTAATTTCAAATAATTTGTTATTTATCGACAAAATTGTTTTCAATCTGCATTTATCTGATACATTTTAAGCGTTTTTTCTTGATTTTTGCATTGTCTAAATTAAGTGGTGGAAATGATTAGCTTTCTGAAATGATTTTTGTTCTTGGGAACTTTCTCTTCATTTTTATTGATGTTTTGCTGCATTAATAATTAAATAATGATGCCTTCATGAAATGATATAACATGTTTCTAATAGATAATTAAATCCTATTCGAATCTTATATTTATCAGTAAATGCATTGTTAGATTCAGCCCTTATGTACTGTAAGCCCGGATGTGAATAAACGGCATTGACCGTTTCCTTGGACACTACAGTACTTGTAGATAAACTTTATTATGCTTCTGGATGTGGAGAATAAACTGTGACGTTTGAATTTAACCTTGTTTGGATTAACCTTTACTGAAATTGCATTGAAAAAGCTATGCTGCAGTTATAATATGTTTGTCATTGCTTGGAGCTACATGAAGCTGCATATCTCTGACTTGCACGAATATGTAAATTGGAGTCACTCTTGTAAGAAAGTTGTACAGATTTCTAACATGGAGGGAGGAGCAGGAAGGAGGAGGAGGGGCGGCTCTGAAAACAATGACATGGAGTTTGCTTCAGAGAAACCTGCTTCAATTCCCGGTGTCTGCTCCTTGTGACCTTGGGCAAGTCACTTTATCTCCTGGTGCTTCAGGCACCATAAACATAATTGTAAGCTCTAAGGGGCAGGGACGGTGTGTATAAAAACACAGCTTACAGCACAATGTACTGTGATATTGAAGCTCTTTGAGTTCCATTGGGAGAAAGGCGTTATTTGAAATAGTTATTATTATTATTATAACATGGTAATGATATTGTTCCATTTGTCAATACAACAAAACTAATCTTCCACAAAGGTCCATATTTACTAAGCAGTGCTATTTTAGAAGACACATTCCAGTGCTGGGAGATCGCTTTGTTTTTGCTTCTGGTTGTGGAGAAATTGTGAAGTTTTGAAATGAACCGTTCACTGTTTGGATCATCCTTTTTATTAAGACTGCAATGAGAAAAGTATACTGTAATTATAATAAGTTTAGCATTGCTCAGCTGCACATCTGTCTCACATTTACCTATTCTTGCAAATAACTGTACTGCAAGCCACACAGCTCTTTTACATGCAACATGGCAAAGATATTTTGGTATCCGTAATATAGCTCTATTCTAGATTTCCTCTTGCCTCTCATCATACTTTCAGTGTCTCATTTGCTATCAACTCTTCTTCCTCTGTCCTGGGACCTAT